>NW_013668593.1:125097-128237 GCF_000517525.1 Limulus polyphemus
GTACAATAAATTCTTTAACACTGTAGATATTATGGACATACCATAAATATTATATATGTAGATCTCTCCTTCTTGTCAAATATCCACTTAGGCCTAGTCAATTACTTTAGAATTTCAGTTAACAAGCCAAACTATCTTCTCCATTTCTATCGCACTCGTATTCTCGGTGATTCACTTACAATTGTGGCGCGGGTTACAGTAATTGTTTGGTCTTCATTCTTCTGAAGATCCTTTGCTCCTTTTGTCAAAGTGCACTCAGTCTGATTCCATAACATTAGAACCACACTTTGACAGAATAAAATTATTTTTCTTATCTTCTTTTCTACTGTTAGTTTCACTCTATCATATTAAATGTTAGGCCTATCACATCTACAGTTGTTAACTTCACACCAACTTTATTCTCTTTTGCTATTATCTGTCTGTCTGCTGCTTCCCTCTCATTTCACGCTATTTATATCTTTATTACCTAATAGTCTTTCTGCCTTCTATATTCTCAATGTCAGTATATTGCACATGGCATTCGATATTCTCCACATCGATGAATTATGAACAAAACTTCATAAAATAACCTGCTTTTAACTCATATTATAACAAAAACTAAACAATAATAAAATATTCACCCACAGAAATAAATTAATCAATAACATCTAAGCTAAACAGTCTTTTATATTATGACACTGTTCTTTTGCTTTGCACAATCTGAATTATTGTATTTTGGTGGTGGGTTTGACATAATGTAAATTTTGAAACTACTGAACACATGGTTTGTTTAATCAACATTACTGTTGCATCAAGCAACAGAGTAATCACGACTTTTAAAAGTAACCTATTGTCAGAGTTCTCACTCTACATTCTACCTATAGATAGACAACGTTAGCTCCAATTTGCAAATTTGTGCCTTTGACTAAAAGTCTAGCCAATAGTACCTAGCAAAGGTAAACTTTCTAAACCCAGTTATGACACAAGTGATGAATGCCTGTGTGTGTATATCTATATTACTTTAAACCAGTTACAGTGGGCTCAGAAAAAGCACACACACAAAGAAAAACAAAGACTCAGAGCCAGAGCTCCCCAATGGCTGGACACAGGTGTACTTATGTCCCTTACACACCCATTGATGGTGATAGTACTAAAATAACCCATATTAGATTTTGATTTAAATTTGCTCCATACTGCTTATCACATAATGCATTCAAGATAGCAGGCAATGTCAAACTTGTGATGGAATAGGATGTAATGATTAGATGAAGAAGGTAAACTTTGGAAACTACAGGAAAATCAGACAATGTAGAAGTAATATGAAGCTAGGTGATGTACGATTCACTGTTCAATGACACCAAGAACGATGTGTTCATTCCCATAACAGGTAAAGTCAGGGAAATAATTCCTGGATATAAAGACTGATGGAAACAGCTACTGACAATACGAGCCTTTTGTGGGTGAAGCAGTGCATATAATATACTTCGTGTTACATATTTTCCCCAAAATTGTGCACTTTTGAACTTTCAGAAGACTAAATCTTCCAAGGAGGATGGAGTTGAAACCTGCAAACATTATACTCTCAATGTGTACAAAACTCCCTGTAAAATCAAACTGAATACTCCAAACATTATACTCTCAATGTGTACAAAACTCCCTGTAAAATCAAACTGAATACTCCAAACATTTATACTCTCAATGTGTACAAAAACTCCCTGTAAAATCAAACTGAATACTCCAAACATTATACTCTCAATGTGTACAAAACTCCCTGTAAAATCAAACTGAATACTCATAAAAAAAAACAACAACCAAAGCAGGTCATGGTGTTTTTTTCTACCTATTATCTTAAATAATAACTTCCAAAAAAATGACTTTCAATAAGACGTGTTACAAGATGTTTTTCTGCTATTCTTTTCAACGGTATACACGTTCAAGACTACCTACTGTCATTAAAATCACATTTATATTTCATTTCATTATTTAGTGATGAAGGGTCCACTTGTAGTCTCATCAACACCAGTGTTTTGCAAGATTTTATAATAAACTAAACATTATTTCAATACATATCACACTACTATCAGTCAATTTGGTCCTCCAAAAACTGTGGCTTTAATTTTTTACATGTCTTGCACTTTTAATCAATGATATTAACACAATCCAAAAACTAAATTTCAACTACTGAGTAATATATTACTTGAATATTATTTCATCCTTTCTCAAATGTACTCACTTACTAATCAAACATGTACATTTGGATGTAAATAAATTATATTTTTTATAAGATTTGGCTTGTTGAGCCTCCCCACGACCTGTACGTGGAAAATTAATACCATAAAATCAAATACTAATACTGGTACTACTAATAGTTAATAATCATACCCTTCTTTTTATAAGTTTGTCATTATTTCAAAAATCAATGAGTTTATAACTTATACAATTTTCTTCATATCAAACTTAGTATGCAGCATCCATGTTGGTTAATCATGGTGTTATTAATGATTTATAAATAATTTCAAATTAACTTTTATAAAATCTCTTCTTAAGAAGTATACCAAATTACAATAGCACCATATTAGTTTTTGAGGTTTGAAGAACTTTCTGAAAAACTGAGCCTTAACAGCACACCAATTTTTATTTACTTTTTCCAAAGAAAAATATTTCAACAAATGTTGATATTTTACAAATACTAATACTGTAGTTATACTTTTTAAAGTTTCAAAGTTACGAGATTTTAACAGTAATGATAAAAATATTTTATAATAGGTTTTAGATTAAAATATCTTTTGATTCTCTGGTCTGATATAGTACAAGAATCAAAAGGTTTCATTAATTGATACTTATGATGTTGTAAAGCTTATTTTTGCTATTGTAAACCAATTTAAAAGAGCAACCTAAGTATGCAGACAGCAACATACAAAGATGTGCTATTAAAAAATGTACAGTTACAATGTGAAAAATATATATACACCTGGAAAAAAGTTAAGCACCCCCGTGTTTTTTTCAAGTGGTTCAGATTCGACGTTCTTGTGACTGATTATAAATTACCATTCAATCTAAACGTGTTTATCAAATGAAATTATGCATTATTGGGCACAAGAAAACAAGATTATCACCGTAAAATAACAATTTTAATTTACATATCATGACATCAAAATATG
>NW_013668593.1:129059-130880 GCF_000517525.1 Limulus polyphemus
ATCAAAAGGTTTCATTAATTGATACTTATGATGTTGTAAAGCTTATTTTTGCTACTGTAAACCAATTTAAAAGAGCAACCTAAGTATGCATACAGCAACATACAAAGATGTGCTATTAAAAAATGTACAGTTACAATGTGAAAAATATATTAAGAAGTTTGTCATACCTAACATATATTGTTACAAACATGATAACTTTTACCTGGACATCTCTCTCTGAAGGTCAGCTTCATACTGCTGACACTGTGTGAAATATGACATCTGTGCTTCAACGAAGTCGTTTAAACATCTAAGATGATTAGCCTTAAAAATATAAATCATGCATTAACATTTTTATTCAATAAAATTAAGTTTCAATTCCTTCTAGATTTAAGTTAATTCTTTACAGAGTTAAGAAAAATAATTTTAACATTAATACATTACCGTTTACAGAGTTAAGAAAAATATTTTTAACATTAATACATTACTGTTTACAGAGTTAAGAAAAATATTTTTAACATTAATACAGAATTTGTAACTTATTATCACAATTTCTTATGACTTGGACAATTCCTGATAGAAATGGAGAAACAGAAATCAGTCTTATAAATATCATTCACAATGCTTTATTAAACTGACTTGTCAAGCCTCTTAATCAGATAATAATATTTAATGGATTTGTACCCATCTACCTCCATCGTAATAAGTTATAAAAAAATAATTTGTTAAAAACAATACACATATAAACAACAGGGAATCCTCAATAGCTGCAGCACTTCAAATTCTTTTATGCACGACTGGAGTAAATTAATCTACGAGAACTCAGAGCTATTCTATGAGCCACTATGTCACAGCCAAAAATATATTAAACACGCAGCTCATTTTTCTACTAATTACAGAAGTTCACAAAAGATCCATAAAATATTTCTGACACAAATGTATGAATGCTACAGAAAAAACTCACATGTGCACTGCTGACCCCTTCTAAAAGCAGTTTGGTGATTTCAGCCTGTCTATCATACTCGGATTGGGCTAACCGAAGCTCTTGTTCAGCCTAACAATAAGCAACAGAAATACATCAAACTGTAAGACAACAGTTGTAAAATTTTCCTGTTTTTTTCAGAATTTTCTCAACTACTACTTACTTAGAAGTCAGAAAATAACTGAATATGTCAAGATGTGCTTCACTGTAAAACAAAAATTGTAAAATGAACAACTTGGAATGGTCAAAAGAAATAATTTCAACTACTCAAGACATATATATTTTGGAAAAAATCCTAGGGTTACACTTGTGAATAATCTAACAGACATCCAAAAAATATATCAAACAAAAGCATAAACAAATATACAATAATTCTGTTGTATATGTGTATGTTTCTCAATTTTTATACCAAATCATCTTCTTTCTTCTAAATAAATACATGACCAATGAAAACAGTCACAAGAAACAATGTGCTTTGCACAAAATTCCTAGCATAAAATATCTTATCAGTTGCAGAAATTCTTATGTTGAGAATGTTGTTTAAATTAATAAAAACTTTCACCTTTTTTAATAAGAAAGTCTGGGATTACAAAAACAACACCAAGTATAAAATAAATTACACAGGCATGCAAATTTAACCTTCATAAAAGTTTTGGTTTTAATAACGAATTTTCCATAATTCAGCTCTGCAGATTTTATAATATTCAAATTTTTTTATATCAAGGATTTTTTTACAAATTGGGAAGAAATAAAAACTCTTACTTAGACCAAATTATTATTTCATTTACCACAATGAATATTTGTTTATTATTATGTTTGTTAACAAAACTACAAACAAATCGAAGAAAAGGGAAGAACAT
>NW_013668593.1:131201-134698 GCF_000517525.1 Limulus polyphemus
TTTTTTGGTGAAATCTATGTCTTTTAGTCTCAAAACTACGTATTGTGGTCTTTCTTTTATGCATTGCGTTATGGCAATTTGTGAAAAATCCGTACGTGATGGAGAAAAATGGATATCATTTTCGGATTCAGCATACAGGAATTACTGTAGAACATGTAAAAATTTCAAGACAATAAAACCATCACAGGCCTATGTTATTAAAATAAGAATTTCTATAATTTTCTTAAACTGAATTTCGTCTAATGCAAAATGTTGTACACCTTATGAGATTTAAAGATCACTGAACCCTTTTGCCTCAAAATTAACTATAAACAGCATACATTTCAAAGTGATAATCATATACAGCTACTAAATGAACTAATCAAAGCCAGTTCAGGAATATAATTTTCTACAGCTTTACTTTACCTGCTGAATCTCCCTTTGAATTAGGTCAGGTTTTGTCTTGTAATAGAAAGAATAACATTTTTATAGATTAAGAAATAACCAATAGATAGATCATATGACTATTATAGCAGAATTGTAACAACGGTATGTTCTGTGTGGAATACACTTAAAATTAAAGTTCTTATAATTACCTAGAGACAATAAAAAGAATGCAATCCATAAACAGAATATACCATTTACCCCTTCTTCTTTTTAATTAAATTAAAAAAGTTAACTGCTCATAGGTAAATCACTTGAAATATAAGTAAACTTGTGGAAATAATTAATGTTACAAGTGCCTCAATAGCTAAACTCTTAAGTAACCAGAATATTAAACCTCATTCCTTTACCAAGTGTACAGACTTGTTTTATGCTTGATCACCACCAAAATAATTCAGGCACTAATCTAAGTTCAAAATCTAACTATTGTTTTCTAGCATTTAAAAAAACAAATTCCAGTATATTTCTAAAAAATTCTCTATAATCTTATAAGTACTTTAAACCACCGATTGACATGATTTTCTATATACATATACAAGATCATGACCTACATCTCCATAATGTAACTTTATTAGCACAGTATTTCGCTATCACAACTTCATGAGGTTCTATCAATATCCTAAAAGTTCACTAATCCAGTTAAATAGGCCTTGATTTTATTTATATTTATAGAAATGTTTCACAATAAACTACAATTTGAGTTAAACAAAGTCAAAACAATGATTTTTTATGTTTTTTCAATTAAAACCTGCATTGTTTTTTAAATGCAAATGTGCCCAGACATAATTAAGAAGACTGATACAGAATCAAGGTAAGTTTCCACCTGATGTTTACCAAGGGATGTCTGATATTTTTGTCTACAACTTAAATCCATAAATCTTTATTTCTTATCTAATTCATTTCATTGAAGGTTTATTTGAAACTCCAAAACTATGTTAGATATATAGAAGAAATCATTGTTTGAAATGAATTTAATATTGCTACAAACATCATATTAAAAAATAAAACACACTAATCAACTAATACTAAATCCAAGTTTATGCCGACGATAAATGCAACAACAGATACACAGTTTTCCAAATTTGCATCAAAAAAGGTTCATGCACTTCAAAAATACAGCCCAATAGTAAAGCCTATATTAAACTGAATGATATATTAGCCTTTTACTTAGATACACATTTTCTACTTATAAATGTGTTATAGAATTGAGAACGTAAAACTAATTATAATGAATGTTTAAAAAGAAACAAAAAATGTAAAAGTTACATTTGCTTGCGCTTCCATAGATTTGGCTTTGCGTAGTCTATTCTTGCAGGCATCCAAGTCAAGTCTCTTAGATTCTAATATTCTTCTTTCTTTCTAAGAAAAGACATTGAATTCAGCTCAAATAATTTGAATGACAACACATTCCACTCTTTTCATGGAATTATAAAACATGAAACTTAAGACCTTTAAATTCTATAATCCTTTTCTTTTAAAGAAAATAAATTAAGGTTATGTTATATTACTATGGTATAACAGTTTAGAATATTCAAATTTATTTCAATAACCCTTTACCAGACAAAATGTGTGATGCCAAATTTTGAAATAATATTTGCAACGTATCCCCACAAATTTCCTCCAAAATAAAATTATAACTGAAACATTGAGATTTAAAATAACTAAAAAGACACAACTTTTCAATAGATAAAACAAAGCAAGAAATGCGTAGACGTTCAACAACTTTGAAACTTGTTTTTAGTTCAAATGATTTAAAAACATTATTTATTCCACACAATTATGTGAAAATTTCTACGAAAGTTAACATTTTCCAAAATTGAAAATGTATTTCAGGTAGATACTTACCTCCCCTCACAAAATAGTTTTTCTCAATTAGTACTGTCCTCTATTGGTGCAAAATTTCAATGCTCACCGTAGCCTTCCACCTCTCACTTCTGCATATCCACGTGCAAGTGATAATGCAGCAGCTCTCCACCAATAGGAGCAGGACACAACCCCTATTGGAACCAGTGCCCTCTCCACATTTGCACTCATTAATCACTTTGAGATTGGTCAGAAGACCTACACGACATATCAACAAAAGTAGGGAGGCTGGGTAGAAAATGTGAGAGGAGATAAGTATTTATCTGAAAATGCTAACTTCTGATACAATATCTTACCTCCGCTCACAAAATAGCTAGAATCCCACACTGAACTGCTGAAGGTCCAGTGAAAAAATTATCCCCCTTTAGGAAGCACTCAAAGAGAGACCATGAGGTGTGGAAAATATATATATATATATATATATATATATCACACCTCAGTGGGAGACAGCACCACATCTGGTCCAAGTATATTCACCACTTTTTTATGACTATGTCACAAACATAAAAGATAAAAAAACATGAAGGATTCCCATACTATGAATTACCAACTAACGGAACCCCTGTGAGTGTTGAGTGGCTAGAGTGCAACAAGATCGTAGTGGTAGTTCCATCTCATCCAACACTTGGCAGAATCTGAAATTGTACAACAGTTTTGCAGTAGGCAGAAGATCACCAATCTTTTCACCTCAAAACAAAAATTGGTGGGGAAAATTCCATACCAAAATCCATCTTCACTTGCATGTATTTCCAACCCAACCAACACCTGATCCACCACGAACTGACATCCAGTGACAGTAGGAAGGAGGATGACATCTCCAGTCTAAAACCTGGCAGCATTGGGTATGGTTCTTCCAGGCTATGGTAGGAGGAAGATACCTGGTTTTACCAAGTGGGAATACATGTGCTGCATCCAGATACAACCAATGCCAGATCTGTCAGGAACCCCAGCAGATGGTAGGAAGAGGGACCACAAACCTGGGGTGCATCTCCAATCGAAAACCTGGTGGTATTGGGCATTTTTCATCCAGTCTGTGGTAGGAGGAGGGATACTGGCCAGAACACATATGAGGACTTAGCAGGATCATCTCCAACAAACACCTGACCCCCGGAACTACATCTGGAAGATGGCAGGTAGGAGGAGCATCTGAGCCTGAGGGGTGAACTGCGATATATATATATATATATATATATAGATAGATATAGATAGAT
>NW_013668593.1:135698-138745 GCF_000517525.1 Limulus polyphemus
CGGAGAACCACATCACCAGAGACAGTGCAATGGGTGATCGCAATAGCCTATTTTGAAAAGCAGAGCTACCATGTGGACGAAGTCAATCAACTAACACTCCGAGCGGCATCTGGAATTGCACACTAGGTCCACAGTAGGAAGACTCTCAATGTTACGGAACATCAGAGATGGGCAGCAATCCCTGTCTGTTTTACTCATGTGTGTCCATGACTATACAGTTTGGGTTAAACATATTTATGAAGCAAAAGACCACTAGACAGAACTACTAGCAGTCCTACGGAACATCTCATCTCAACAGTGTGCTTAACCTAATCCTGCAACGTAATTATTTCAGCATCGATGACAAGTGAATGGAAACACACAACCAACACCTGGCAGCATCTGGAATTATACATCAGGTCTGCGGTAGGGAGAACTACAACATAATTGGTTAAAGGATGGACAGTGTGGATTTTCAAAAAAAAGTGTACTTGGTCAAGCAACACTTGCCACAGAGTGGGAGCCACAATACACTAAGAAAAAGGTCCATGTAACTAAAGAAATAACAAAAACATAGTAAAGAAAAACTAAGACTGTAGTATAAAGGAAAACATCGACAAATTTGCGAGCAAAAACAAGCACATCTGTACAGTACTACTGCCAATCAAGAAGTGATTAACGAGTGCAAATGTGGAGACGGCAGTTGTGTCGCTAGTGGCAAGCATTGAAAATTTGTGCTGATAGAAGACAGTACTAATCGAGAAAAGCTATTTTATGAGAAGAGGTAAGATATTGTATTAGAAATAAAAACACATAATGATTTACAACTCATTCACAATAAAAAATAAACCAAACGTATGGTTACAAAATAAAATTAAAAGTAAATAAGTGACTTGGAATTCAAAAGGAAACACTGTTTAAATCCACTGAATTCAACTGTTTAATCTTTCTAGTAATGGAACACTTTTGTTAACAGAACTTTTATCTATCTTTCACATGTATAAGAAAGCTCTAAAATGATTTTATTTATACTCCAGTTTTCCTTTCTGGGTAAGTTTAAGTCTGTATCAGTAAATTCATGTTCTCAAATATAGTAATAAATGTCACTTACTTGGAGTGTTTTCATATCACCTTCTAAAAACTTTCGTAAAGGTTGAATAAAACTGGTGCCGGCTGATCGAACAAACTCCTTCTCTGCTTTTCCTAGTTTTTGTTGGGCTTGTCCTACTTTTATTAAAGTGCTACCTAAAGAAGTTTATTGACATGTCAATAAAACACTATTACTACACTATGTATAGGCAAAAAACAGCTTTCAGAATTGAATCTTCTACTGCTTCATAGCCAAAGTGACAAACGATTTTACATATATATATTACTGAAAGCATTCAGATCTACATAATTTTAGACCATACTACTAAACAATTCAAATTTGTGTGTTCAAGAATAAGCATTTTTTTTTATAACAGTTCAGCCATTACATAAATGAGCACACTCTTCATCACCAATAAAAAAAAAAACCCTACAATTGTGGTTTTCATATTTAAGCACAGCATATAAAACAAACAAATACTGTAGTACTTGTAGCTATATATACATATATGATATACCAGTGCTATTGATTTACTTAATTAAAGATTACAATTTGTTCAAAAATTCTAAAATAACATGTATACCTGGACATAGTTCATAGAAGGAAAAAATAACATAACTGTGTTATTCCGAGGTTTGGCACACATACAGTAGTAGTCACAATTACTCTTCATAGAATAATATAAATATGCCATGTGTTCTATGGAAAAGAATAATACTCATGTAGATAACCATAACTGCTGCATATTTCAAATAAAATTAAAGAGATGCTTCTGTTTACCGAGAATGTTGTTAATTAAATTTAAACACAGCAGTAAAGGACTAAATATCCCTATGTTTTATTCAAAAGGTTTGTACACTGACAAAGTTATGGCTGTGACATAATTCAAAGGTTGGTACATCAATAGAAAGCCAATACACAATAATTTGGAGAAAATATACTTAAGTTAGATCTAGAAGGTTAGAACATCTATAAAGAGCTATGTGTATGGTATATGGAAGCATAAGAACATGCAGTGCTTCTATTCTACAAAAGCAATGAAGGAATTATAAATCACAACAAAGATTTATCTATTTTTCAGAACTTGTAAAAAGAAGCTACTATACATATCATTATATAACAGAAAGTTAATTTCATAAATATTTTATGATATTTTTCCCATAGTTTATTTCCACCTATATATTGATATATAAATTCTTTAGAAAATAATGTGAAATAAATCATACCTTTCATATTTTTTTAAATAGAAAAATATAGAATATAAAAATAAATTTACTCATTATATTATAAACATTTATTATTTCTCAAAGCTACATTTTAATGCTTATTAACCCTAACATTACCAACCAGTTTACATGTCATTCACAAGTGATGTGGTCCACACAGCATCATATTGAATACAGTGTAAGGAACTGACCAAACATTAGGTGAAACCATTCACTTTTATGTAAAATACATGGGAAACCATAGCACTAATTAGTGTGAGTAATAGCAATCTTGACAGTTTTTGTCTTTAAATTTTTTTGTGGCTCCTATTTTATTAGAAACTCTGTTAGTAATAAAGTCATGGACCTACAAACATGTTGGTGCATAAAAAGTTTATAAAAATGTATAATTCTAAGATTAAAAGAAAATCATACACCACCAGAGAATGCCAAGACATGAAGATATTACATGTTTTTACCATATGCAGTTCCTGGACCAAAATCTAAACCAGCATCAATCATGTCTTGTCCCAATGCCTCAAAATTAGTGTGTCTGTCCCGCTTCCTCTCAAGTTTTTCAAATAGATAATCTTCAACTTTTGCATCTAGAACAGTAAAGACAATTTAATGGAAGAAAAAAAAACACACATTAAACTTAAATGTTCATGAAACTTTAATATATATTAAATATAAATATATATACACAAAAATATACACCTGGAAAAAAGTTAAGCACCCCCAAATATTTTTCAGGATTGCTTATTGAAAATAAG
>NW_013668593.1:139745-146632 GCF_000517525.1 Limulus polyphemus
AAGTTTAGTAAAACCTAATATTTATATGTTAAAATACTAAAATAGGAATAATAAAAAATACTGTAAAACCAATAAGAGTAACAACAGATAAGCATAAAAATAAATAAATAAAATCTGCAAATTACAAACTGATACATAGTTAAAATAAACTTACCAAAGACAGAGACAGCCACTATATACTAAGTGTGTTATCCACCAATAAAACATACAAAAGGTAAGGTCAACTGCTCACATTTCAAATTATTTTAAGGAAACCCTCTTGCGGTTATTTAACATTTCTTCATAGAAGCATTAAAATGATCATTGAAATAATGTTTCATGTTTAATTTAAGTATGTATACAACTAAAGAATGGAATTACTTATGAAATTGGGATCTCGGTGAAATAATCACAATGTTCTAATCAAAAATTGTTTACCATACACACGTGTATATTTAGTTGTTGTTTTTTTCTACTTCATTAAAAATATATACTTCACACACAACATAGCAATACTGCTAATATATTTCTTTAAGAGTTTAACTTAAGGAGCAAAGAGACTTATTACAACTTCTAATCTAAAACTGTAAAATTTGCTCAAATAATCATTTAACTAGATAACAAAAACCGGCAATTATAAGAAAATGAAGATGTATCTACAGTAATCGTATTTCATAATTGCAATAACATCCATATTTTTTAAAGGATGTCCAAGTATTGTCTTAGTATTTACTACTGTATATGTAAAATACGAATGTTATACTACAGTGTAACAAATGTGAACAATCAACAATTTTGTGGTATCATTATTAAATAACACAGCCATTAAAAACTTTTTTTAATGTAGCAACTGTGGGACTACTAAAATTGTTTGGATAGAAATGAACGTATGATGTTCTAATTATCCGTCAACCTTCTGGAAATGCAATTTAAGATATCAAATGAATAAGTTATTTGAAAAATTAAGTCATTATAATGGTGTTAATAGTGACTGATATTTTTATAGTTTCTTTGTACACACACATATTTATTCAGATTAGAAAAATAATTTGAAAATTCTAAAGAAAATAAAAAGCACACTATATTACTACTAATATTTTAAATAAAGTTGCATAACACAGTAACATGGTTAACAAGAATGTGCATGAAAATTTAACAAAAACATTACTTGGATTAGGTTGAAGAACCGCATCTGTTCTTGATACAATTCTCTCTGTCCAAAGTTTGGTTTTATCAGCTCGTTGAGCCAAACTTTCAAAATGGGCATCAAGTTCAGTCTTTTCTGAAGTGCCAAGCTTTTCTTCTGTATACTAAAACATAATAAAACACTCACATAGTTAAATGGCTTTGTATTAGTAGTGTATTAATTTCATGCATCTTAGTACAAGCTTTTCCAGTAAGGCAAAGTAAATAAGAATGTACTATCTGAAAAAATTTGTCAAAACAGTTTCTTTATGTGTAATGGTTGAGAAGAAGTACTGGAACTCGGGGACTGAACAAATATTAAATTAAGGTTAATAAAATTACTGATGGACACTCACTGCACCATTATTGACAAATAAAAAAGCTGTATACATCTATTAGTTACATAACTCAACCAATATACATTTATATATAACAAATACATATTTTCAATATTCATACAAGTCAGATGTAGAGCAGGTTTACTTAGTGACCTCAAAGTTGAGACACTAGAATTTAGAACATATCTTTAACTCATTCACTACCATGGACACACACTGGGAACACAGTATGCAACCTGTTTTTATTCAATACTTTTTTTAATCTGAGAACATAATCACTTGTGAAGTATTTCAGGCAATTAGTTCTAAATAAAATAAATTATGCTGATGTGATAAGTGAGCTATAAGTAATTACATATCCCCACATGTTTTTGTGCATATTTAAAATAAATCTGCTACTAGTTATTTGTATAAAGACTTGTACTCTTTTGACTTATAAACAATAGGGTCTATAAATACACCTTAAAATTGTATTCCTCAAGTGATTTATCTGAGGCCTTCATTCTATCAATCTCTCAGATAATCTAGCAAACTTCAACAAAATCACTTCTTATTCTTTTCTCAAAGAAGATACGAGATTTTAACTAATCCATGTAAGATAACATTTCAATAAACCAGAAGCATCCTAGTAGGCCAATTCTGAACTTTTTCCAACAAGTCAATATTCTGTTTTAGATATGGAGACCAAAAGTGTACAGTATTCCATGCGAGGCTTTAGTGAATTGCATAATGAAATAACTAACTCTTTTGACTTGTAATCAACATGTTTATAAATACACCCTAAACTTGTATTAGCTTTACTACTAGCAACAGAGCATTGCCTCAAAGACATTAATTATTTATTCACTAATATGCCAAGATCCTTTTCTTCAGTCACACTACTGAGTTGGTTCCCATCTATATTAAACATATGATTCAAATTATAACCTAAATGCATTAACTTGCACTTACTATAATTAAAGGTCATTTGCCAAATATCCATCCAACTAACTAACTGATCCAAGTTATTCTGTTGTACCTTAATATCTTTAATACAGCTAAAAATACTAAACTTTAATGATATTGTCAAACTTTACTAGTATGGAAATTATAGCTCTATTAATATAATTGTTGTAAATATGAAAAATTAAAAGCTCAAAAATTGGCTCCTGAAGTTCTTTTAATAGTAATGATCTTATAATCCAATATACTAGTCTTTTCCAAACCCCCACCAATGTGAATTTCTTTGTTAATCTTTTGTGTTGAAAATTTATGTATACTAAAGACCACACCTTTTCTGTCCTTCAGAAAACAGGTAATATGTTTGAAAAAAGCTGACAAATTAGTAAGAGAAGCATTCCCTTTAGTGAATCCATGTTGATTTCCTTTCATTGCATCATATTTCAATGATGAATTTGCACTTAACTTGAAAAACCAAATGAAACAGATCAAACTATGATCAATAATCATGCAGATCTTGTATAACTTTCAATTATTATGTTAAAACATAACTATACACAATTCTATACAAAGGAGTTTGGTTGGAGTAGTGCACTAACAGATAAAAAGGTGGAGAAGGTATATTAATTCTTAATATCTTTACACCACAATCCCTATTATTAAAACAGTCAGAAACAGGCCAGAAAATTATAGGCCTATTAATATTACTTCTATCTATTGAAAGGTATTAGAATTTATTATCAGAGATCACTTATAAAATCAATTTAGTACAAAACAGTCCTCACAATAATTTTAGAAACAGGCTTTACTGACTAAAAACATATTGTAATTTTTACATCAGAGCATGTTGGTTGATGATATAAATTTGACTTTCTGAAAACCTTTGATAAGATATCACATATAATTAATTGGAAACTTAGATGCTTTTGAAATTCGTGAAACATTTTGAAGTGAAATGAAAACAAGCTTTGTGGTATAAAGTGAACATTGACAATTAATAAGCATTTTCATGATTGGGTAGAGCTGGACAATTAGTGGTGTTTGCTAATCAATTAATTTACAAGCCCATTAATTAATTACATTCCATTAGAACAATTTTCCTCAAACCATGGTATGTGTTCACCCATACAAGAAAAAAAGAAGAGAAACCTAAAAGTTGATGCTGCCATGCCATCAGTTGCCTTCCCTCTAATTAGGATTTCAAAATTATTGACAGTGGCAGATACCCTTAGTAGTTTTACCATAACAAAGACAGGGTAAGCACAAAGCACCCCTCCCCAAAATAATAAAGACCATAGTGACTCAAAGCTGATACCTGAAGTAGGCAGAGCACAGATAGCCAATTATGTAGCTTTATGCTTAAACAACAAAGAATATGTAATGACAATATTTTCATTACTTGTATAGTTGGAGTAATCAAAAACAGTGATAATCAGAAACCCTAACTTCAATTAGACATTTTTGTGACAATCGATTTAACCATATCTCAATTAATCAAATTTTTTGCAAAGAGGTAACTCCTGACTTTCAACTGTCATGAACCAAATCAAATATTCTCAAACAGTTCCTCTGTGGTTTTCACCAGAGAAAATCTAGGCTTAGATTTACCAAATTCATCATTAATAGGAGGGCAACATAACCTCCATGCTCAATGAATACTAGCACATGATCATAGGCTCATTCTTTATGAAGCATACAAAATGCACTGGAAGTTGGGAGGAAGAGTTGTTGCAGAGAAATTAGTATCTATATGAAATACCTTTTCAGATATTGAAAATGTCAACTTTAGAAGTGGGAACACCCCCATAAATGATCCAGCGAGAAAAGGGCAAAGAGTATGAATGTGGGGACACCTGGAAGGAAAGCATCCAGGCCAAGGACATTCCAAGAACAGAGAAACCAAGTCAAAACAGAGGCAAAGAGAAAGAAATAAAACCCAAAGGTAACATCATGGATGGAAAACACCAGCAGTGAATATCTTGTCATATCATGTTTACCACAGCTCTATAAGATCATGGTAATTTAATATCCATTATACTTATAGTGCCTTGCCACAGATGGAAATCCAAGACTAATCACACACTAAGTGAGCTAAAAGATCATGTCTGAACATCAACTCCATGAACAGGTAACGTGCCTCTGATCACCAATGACTCAGTTGGAGGTAAGAGCTAAAGAGAGAGGAATGTCTGTGCCTCAGAAATTTTTTTATGAAGTCACTGGTATTACCAGCACAAAGAAGAAATATGGTGGCCATAGAAAACAATGTTGCAATCAGGTGAATGGAATGAAAATGCAACAAGGACAAAGGTAACATAGCACAAAACAAAGAAAGGCAGTCAATCAAAAAAGTTATATATCTAAACACAGGCAGTGCTGAGGAAAGAATGAGTGTAGGATCATGTGCTAGTGGTCATGAGGATTACTGCACATGAAAGTCTTGTCACCCTCCTACTGGTGGATGGCAACAGCATTATGACAGTTACATCAGAGACTGAAACAACATATGTAGCAGTGGGAGTTTGCACAAGAAATTCCATGGCAGTTGCACATGAGGTAATAACTCTTAGTAGTTCTGGGAGGTAAGTAATGTTTCTGAATTTAAATTTTATTCTATATAATTGGGATTATGGCTAAAAATACCAATCAAAACTCATAATGAATAGAATTCATTGGTTCATCAGTTAGGTACTTTCTATTTGTATTGGTATTTTTAGCCATAATCCCAATTATTTAGAATAAAATTTAAATTTGAAGATGTAATTTTATTTCTAGAAACAAAACTCATAATGAATAGAATTCATTGGTTCATCAGTTAGGTACTTTCTATTTGCTTTCTAGAAATAAAATTACATCTTCAAATTTAAATTTTATTCTAAATAATTGGGATTGTGGCAACAAATACTGATACAAACAGGGGGTATCCAACTGATGAATCAGTGCTTTCTATTCAGTAGAAGTTTTAGTTTTATTCCATTCTGTACTCTGGTTAGACTTGAATATTAATTTATCTATATTATATACATGTCAATTATTACTTCTGTTCTGTATAGGTAACTTGCTTTGATAAAAAGTTATTAATATGATACCTAATTCGGAATAAGTTGTAACATCCAGAAGATACATTTACACATCTGTGTGTGTGTGTGTGTGTGTGTGTGTGTGCAGTAGATTTACATGTACTATTGCTAGAAACTGGATTTCTATCCAAGAATATCATAAGTAGAATTACATATGTGTTAAAAATATTGGAGATTTTACCATGGAAAAGTTGTTGTCAACTTCAATATTAAAATAAACTCTTTGTTGAGAAATTTAATTTATTGCTACAATATGTTACCACAGTTAGTAATATCATACCTGTTTGGCACGGCTTATAGCTCCACCAAAATTTGAAGAAAATTTTTTTCTAAGTTCCATGAGAACTGATATACTGATACACTAGCAAAAGCACTTAATGTCTAACACAGTGATACACAAGCTAAGCAATTTTGAAATACAGCTGTAGCAGTACATCTTAAAACACCTGTTGTCACGTCACATCTCGCAGTACAGGCCAATGCAAATGTGGCTCTCTTAGTGGTAGACTGTAACCTACAATATGCACATTCTGGGAGAGGTAGTCTCAAAACAGTTCTTTAACTAAAACACTTAAATATAATGATCTCTTACATGTTTGTGCTATATGAATTCATCTATTATACTGAGCTTGCAATGTTATATCACTAAAGCCTGAAACACCTTCAAGTGCGCATTCTTTCCACCACTCTCTTAGTTCACATTCTACCTATATACATACCCAAACTGTTACAACACAAAAACCAATAAACACTTTTACAGTTATATATTGTACAAAAGCCTATAAGAACTGTCAGATTCACTATTATGACACATTAGCCTGTCTGTAGCAACCCTCATGATGTTATAACAGCCCATATAGTACACACAGCAGTATTCTAACAAACTGAAAAACGATTATAATACATAAAACAATACCTACCTTTACACTTTCATGAGAACTATGCCCACATACAAGGCATACAAAGTTAACTGAGCTATCATCTTATCTCTGGGTATGATTGTCAATGACAAGAGCTATAAACTATGTAAACTTAAAATTAAAAACCTGATGACCAAGTTACTATCTTTTCCCTCTTGTTGTAACGCATGCTTCACTTTAACATTTTCACTATAAATATCATTCTCTGTTCGCAATGCTCCTTTTGTCGATAATGCTCGATTCTCTGTTGGTAATATTCAAACTGGCTCAATGGTTTGTCTCAAGCAGAAGTATTGAGTTCAAATCCCAGTCAATTACAAAGAACGTGTCACTGTGGTTATAGTGCTCAACTATCACATGGAAGCTTCACACTCAAATCCCAGTTGAGACAGGATTTTATGTTAATTCTTTTTTATTATTATATTCAGTTGTTTATAAATTTATAA
>NW_013668593.1:147602-156804 GCF_000517525.1 Limulus polyphemus
ATCTGCAAATTTAAGTAATTTATTGACTATCCCTTCATCTATGTCATTGATGCAAATAATCAAGGACAATTTAACAGGAGATGCCTAAATACTAGAAAAAAGAATAAATATTCTTTATACATATGTTGTTAATATAATTAATTTTTAGAAAAAATGTTCATAAAACACTTAGTTAGATTTAATTTCGAAAAGAAACATTAATCAGTGTTTACCATCATAAGTCAGGCAGCTAGCTAGTCATTTATGTTTTACTGAGCATTTAAATATTTAGTTATTAACTATGAACATTACTACTCATACAAATTACAGCTAAGTTAAAATTCAATATATGTAAAATTTTAGATAATGCTAATAATAAGGATTTAACAAATAAAAATAAAATTATCGTTAACAAATGGTTAGCAGTTCATTTTATCACTGCCTCGCTTCACGGTTGAAAATATTAACAAATTGAAGGATTAAATATGATCTCAAAGAACCTGTTTTCTAAAGAACATCAAATGCAAAAGAAAAATACATACAAGGTGGTTCAACATTATATATATATTAATTCAAAGTAGAAGATAACATTAAGAATTGTTAGTCAGAAGCTTTCCATATGTATTACAGTAAACCACACTTGCATAGAATCAAGATGAGTCATGTCTGAATGTTAATTACAATGCAGGCATAAGCTAGTTCAACATCAACAGATTTTAAAAATTATGTTTGATATTTCTAAAATCAACAAAAACTGCAGAAATATCAAATTTTACTGTGGAAAAGCAACATATCAAGAAAACCACACCATTATCAACTCAACAAAATTCAATACATAAGTTGTTTTTTTATACTGATACTAATAAAGCACAGTTCTTATCCATCTAGTGTCACAACTTGTTGTAAGAAGCTAGCTGAATCAATACTGATGAAATTTCATAAAAAACATCACAAAAATTGAGTACAAATGGATATGAAATAAGACAAAGGGTTCAAGTTTGACAGCCATTTAAATTTTACTGCTTTATTAGTACAAATGAGAGCTCAACATGAAGTTAGAACTAAATCTAGCAGTGTTCAAATGTACATTTTTTTTCTTGGACTGTATTTATGGGGCAAATGCTTTTTTTCTTTTTCTTTTTTTTAATGGAGCTTCTTTTTAAGTTTATAATCAATTTCCAATTCAATGATCAAAGTTCATGTTCTGTTCTTTCTTTACACTTTCACAACTGAAGATGTAATGGCAGTGTGCTCATCTTCTGGTTACAAACTGGTCTTTTTAGCTTAATAACAAGAGATTCTAGCCTTATAAGTTGGAATTCTTCCTGGGAATTGAAGATGAAGTGGAAGAAACTGGAGGTAGGCACAACATCGCATTCATTTACAGTGGTTGTTATAGGTTTTAGTGTTACAGTGTCCTTTTATTTGACTGCAGGCATTGGCTCAACCACTAGAAGGCTCTGCAGTTGAATAAATGAACACTATAATGCTAAAATCTATAACATCATACAAGGTTCAACATTCATCATAGCCCACAGGCACAGAGATGGTAGAAATCGTAGTTTTGCCTGTAGCAACATAGGCTTGACTGGGCATTACTATTTTGAACTATTAGTATATAGTATAGTTATACATAAAACTGCCATTATCTTAACCCCATAAAACGAGTCAATGGCTTTCAATTACAACCACCACCATTGCTTAAGATATTTGACTATGAAGTTTTGGTGAAAAAAAACTTTCCTTTCAGCTTGCAGCCTTATTGCATGTTTTATTTTTATACAATAACATTAAGTAGTAATAGTTTTTCACTAGTACTTTTGACTGTTATAAAGGAATTTATCATTTCCAATAGAAAAGTTCTTTACATTAATTGAAAACTACATGTTGATTTTTTTTTAAAGTATGTGCATTTCCACACTATGGTGATATCAGCAAGAATGGAAGAATTTCATATTAAAAGAACAGATGAATGTAACAACTTTTGTCCATAACAGTTATTTAAAATTATTGACGCATACTCTTATTTCCAGATTTACTAAAAGCTGTTTGAGTTTTATTCATTTTGACAAATGAATACTAAGGTAGCAATGAGACTAAGAATACTATAACAGGGTCTATAACAGAAACAGCAGTGAGCCTAGTGAGACGAGAGCAGGATGCTAATTGATTGGGTGGTTTACAATGATAATGAACCAATCAGGGAACAGCATGGTGCAGCGACCAGAAATTTAATCCAGGAAAATTTGTATATATACCCTTGTAAACCACCACTGTGTCACATTCTCCTGAAGAAGACTTGTAGTCGAAACATGTTATAGCATTCTAAGCCTCATTGCTACCTTAGTATCCAAAGAATGTTTGGTTATGGATCCAATGGGGCTTCAGTTATGGTTGGGAAAGAAAAAGGGTGTTTTGGCTATTTTTAAATTAGATGTACTGCAATTGGTTGACACCCATTCTCTTACCCATAAACTTGAACTTGGAGCTTTGGATGCCATGAAAGAGATTGCCCAAATGAATTAAATATGACACATTATAACTGGCATTTATAAACAGTACCACATTTCACTGAAAGTTTGGAGAGAGCTTTAGCTGTTGCTGAAGCTATAAAAAGAAAAAAGTACAAAAACCTGTTATCCTTGGGAGGACAAGTGGCTGCATCACTCCATCGTGCATTTATAGCATTCACAAACAAATTACTCTTCCATCCTGGCACATTTTGGGCATGAAGCAAAATCAAACAGACCAGAAATTATTGGAAGGAAACAGTTAATCACTCATTTTCTAAAGAAGTTAATTTGTCATCCTCATTCTATACTTATCGGAGCAGCTATCATGTCTTAGTTTAAAGTTTCAAGCAAATGTCACAACCCTGACCTTCAGCATTCAAGCACTGGAAACATTCTACCCTTCTCCGACAGCTATGTCCCAACAACCTAGATTCCATCTCCAAGAATTTCTTGATTTGCCTAATGGTAGATTATACCAAGGTGTGCAGTTTTCCAGCTATGACCAAGATGTCTACAATGCACTTGACTATACTAGAGATACTGTTTTAGACAATATTTAAAAGCATCTAAAGTACTGCTTTAACATTACAGAAACTACAGAAAGTCTTGAAACTGCTCAGGTTTTTGATACAAGGAAATAGCTTCAAAATTGCCAAGAGCTGTCAGTCTTTGATACTAAGAATATTACAGTACTTTGTAATTACTTTGAGCAAATTCTTCTCAAAAGTGGATGTGACAGCACCAGGAATGGATGAAATGTTAACTTTTTATCCAGCATCAAAGAAAAATACCACCCACAAAATTGTGAGTTATGCTTTCTGAATGTGATAGCCTTCACTAAAGGTTTCAGAACATCCTGCACCTTTCAGAGATTGTCCAAGTTCTTTCCATGACCACAACAGCATGTAAGAGAGGATTTTACACTCTAAAATGTTTAAAATTATTGGTGCTCAAATCTAAACATTGAATTGTTGAATATACTGCTCTTCATTTGCATTGAAGGATTGGGTAATGCTGATCACAATGCTGCACATGTAATGGAGATGTGGTGGACAGGAGGCAAATAGGCTAAAAACTTACAAGCTAGTGGAGTTAAACTATGAGCGAAATTTGGAAACCTACCAAGTGACAAATTGCAGCAAACAGCTCTGATGTGCATGATGTTTTTAAGGAATAAATAATGGGTTTGTCAAATATATATATATATATGTTCTCATGTATTACTACAATTGTTTAGTAACATGCCTATATTGTTTTTCTCTTTATCATTTTGACAGATATTTACAATTATAAGTTTAACATCTATATCACTATTTTCAGAATCCTGCTACTTATCCTTTAAGAATGATACATTGTTTTTTAATATGAAATACTTTAAATTAGTCTAAGTTATAATAAAAAACTTTTCTGAACATTTTTCAAATATTCTCTGAAGTTGCATTTTGAAACTTATCATAGTAAGTGAAACTAATTGCAGGAAGTAATTCTGTTATTTGACCGTAAGTTTTTATATTAGTTTAAATGTATATAAAAAAAAAAGGACAAAAAAAAATGTAAAAGATCTATCACAATTTTCTAATTTAACTCTTTGTATGCAAAACTATTTTGAAACATTTTTACAAAACTGTCTTATTTTTTCATACCTTTATAAGTGAGTGAAAAAAATTTATAAAAAATAATTTATTTTTTCAACGAAAATGTATTTCTTTCTTTTGTGCTACCTTCTTTAATGACTTGACTCCACATCTACATCTTAAAAATTGAAGTGTTTTTTTATATATATAATTTCAGTTACGCCAGTAAAAATACTAGTTCAGCAGCCCAAGGGGCCAGTAGTATTATCAATCATTGTCTAACTTAATATGATTTTGTGCCTATCTTTAGTTTTTTTCACATCATTTTCCATTCCAGGAAGAATTCCAACTTAGAATGCTAGAATCCCTTGCCATTAACCCTCAACTGGTAGGGTAAAATATATGTACCATAAGTGGTAGGGTGGGTCAAAATGATCCATGTGTAATAAAATTATAAAATATTATTTTTATAATACTGTGGGGTCAGATTGTGACCCACAAACAACAAATGATTACAACAGTAGGAAAGAGAACAACAATACTACATTCGCTCAGCTCAACACTCATAAACTGATTGAGTATATAGTAGAGAAAACATCAGGTAGAGAAGCATTAGCTGAGTTGGAATAGTGACTTGAAATATCGATGTGGGTCATTCTAATCCCACCCTACCAGTTGAGGGTCAAGCTAAGAAAACCAGCTCTTAACCAGAATATGAATGCACTGGCACTACATCTTCAATTGTGAAGAAAGAACAGAACATATTTTATCATGAAGCTTATTCTACAGTATTAAAACTATATTTATGGCTATTTAGTTTTAACAAGTTTCATTGGAGTAATCTATTATTAATTATTTTTTGTTGATTTTTACCACAGGCCACTATATAAATGTGATTCTCAACCTGTCAAAAACATTGAGAATAAGTCTAATGTCTCAAATCTGGAGGGTAGTCTTGATGAGTTACCACCATATTCTACTAGCAAGTACTCAACATTCGTGTAATGTTTACTCATTCTAGAATTATTTCTTTTGATTTACATTTTTATTAATATAAATCACTCTTAGTCATAAGTGGTTTTTAATAAAATTATATACATCAGGGATACACTGCTGGCTCAAAGGTTGGGTACCACTGCACAATATTATAAAAAGTATTAAAACCACACTCTTTCATCTAATAGACACAACTCAATTACACATCAGTTGCATAGTGCACTGTTGCACAAGATTCATAGAGGTCAGTAAATGCCCAAGAGTGTACTTTGGTCAGCAAGTAGCTCTGAAATGAATTCAATTGAACCATCTAGAATGTTTTGGAATACCACCTCAAGGCACGTTAATAAATTCTCACTACATTTATGGCCATTTTGCAAAAAGAGTGGCATTCTATTATACCATATATATCAACAGTTGGAAACAAAATTAGAAACAGTTTAAGCTATGCTTTTTAACACTTCCTATTGAAATGGGACCTAAAGAAAAACAAAGTCTCTTTACAGAGCGTACTGTCTCAATAACTATATCTAAATTAAAGTGGTTCATCATAACAATATTTTTTTATATATTACAGTCATATTACTGAGTTCAGGAAACATTTTCTAATTTATAATCTATATGTTCAGGATTGCATACATTAAAAATACACCAAATATAATATGTTTTGGATCAATAGTTATAGCTAGATAATTTCTAATAATAATTTAAGCTTCATTTTCAGTTTTCATACTAGAATATAAAAAATTATGAAAATTTAAAAATAAACATTCCCCAATTCATTATAACAGAGATGAAAATTGAGAGTACTTTGAATACACCATGAATGTGACAGCATGGGAATTTATCTATGTTATAATTATATAAATTATCTGCATCATATTCAAATATGAAGCTTACTGCTACTTTTTTGAATTACTAATTTTTTCTGATAAAATATTTTACTGATCTTTAACATACTGGACAAATACACACTCCCATTATGTTAACTTACTTTCTTTGCAATAATTAATTCATCTACACTATATCACAGTTAAGCTTACAAAACATAACAAGCAAGCTAACTATACAAGTTATCCCATAACTGAGAGGATATCATTACCAATATATCCTCAAAAAACCCAAAAAACAGTTTTAATGTCGATTGAAAGGAAAAAGTTAAATGGAGAGGAAAATGTAAGACCTAACAATTTGTTAAGAGTTAAAACCAGTCCCAAAGATTATTATTCAATCAAAATGTTAGTGACATTTTCCCTCAAAAACAACTATTAAACATTATTGTATTTTTAGAATTTACTATCTTGTACTACTACTACTAGCATAAATACATCCATTTTTGTGATAAGACCTACTGTATACTTACTATTATTTTATAATCAGTATAAATTTAACTATCAACTGTTAATCAAATGAATCATGATTATCATATGGAAAAATGTTCTATGACAAATTTATTGGCAGCTTTTTTCTGTGCACCAAGGACATTGACTAGACAGACTCACCCTTACAATGTTACACTATAACTATAATTTATTATATTGCTTCTACTGTTTTTGTGTTAATGTGTCTAATCCACGTAATTAATGCAACATAACTTCTACTATTCCTGTTGGTATTACTAGTATTAGTATAATCACTACTAGTAGTAGAGGTAGTAGTGTACAGTGTACTGCAAACTTTGCAGTTAATTAAGACAAGTTGTAATATTGCTGCAAGGCTTATCAGGTCAAGGCAATAAAAACTTATACCACTTAACTAGTGGAACAATAGGTTCACATGACCAAAATTGTCATAAAAAAACAAAGTTATAAGATATTATCAAACAATTGTAGCATATGTTGAAACGTTCTGATACCTGAACAGCTCGAGAAAATGCTGTAGCTGCCTCTGAAACAAAGCCTTTAAAAGATTTAACACCAAACTCCATCATAACCGGATGTACGCCCGTGTCATCACGCCATGTTAACCGCACATAAATAGGTCTCATTTCGGTCTTATCTGACGCTGTTGTTATTTTAAAAAAATATATAATATAAAAATTATGATGGTAACAGATTTATTATTATTTCCTAACACGATATTTTGGGATAATTTACAATTATAGATTTTTAAAAACATACAGTTTTCACAATTTTGGGATAAATGTCACTATTTTATTTAAATCTGGTGAGCTACACTATTTCAAAGAAAACAAACCTACAAACTAATAGCCACACAGAAAATTGAACATTTCATCCATGGCCTGACTAATACTGTCTTTGAGAAATAGTAAAGTAAGCTATGTTATTTCTCTTTTGAACAAGTTCTCCAATAATCCAAATGCAATTAGCACAAGTATTACACATGGCCTGAGTATTTTCAACTTGGCGAGTCTCGTACAATGTGTTAAAACACATATACTTCTTTCATTATCTCGAAAAATTGGTTTGATTATTGTAACCACTTCACCCATCCTGTGAAGTTTTCACACATGAGCACCCACCCAAAGAAACAAAACTCAGCAACTATTCATGTGGTATCAGCACTAGAAACTAACCATGTTTTTTTTGTTGTTGTTGTTAAGTTATGTATACAAATTACTAGTTGTGTCACCAAGAATCTCTCCCAAGCTCTTTGTGGACCCCCGTGTCCTTAGGTTTTTTTTACAATAAAAATGTATATCCTACCATCCCAACAAGTGTTAACAAAGAAGATAAACAGCTGCTTAAAATTCACTTGTGTAGATAAAACTAATATCGCAATAAAACTGGTAATAATCTTCCTACTTTAACCACAACTGATCTAATATGGGTTTCCAGCGAGAAAGTGTAATGTCTACTACTAATAATAATGTTCCCCGATGGGACAACGGTAAGTCTACGAACTTATAACGATAAAATCCGGCGTTCGATTCCCAGCGGTAAACATAGCAGATAGTCCATTGTGGCTTTGCTCTAGAACGAATAAACAAACTACTACTAATGATGTAATTTTAACTCGTTTACATTAGGTCACTGCTGACAAGGCCTTGCGTTTATTATTATAAATCAGCAAGAAAGACGTGTTATCTGTTAAATCTAACTTTTACTTACAAGTCTCATGTGTGAAATTAAATACGAACATTAAGAGCAGATGAGAGAATGTGATATACGGGCATATCATGTTTTCTACCTACTTTTAGTAATATAGAATTTTTCAAAACATTTTATTTCGTCTCTTTCTCTGTTTGGACATAAACACGAGGGCCAAAAACCGTTGAATTGTTTTGTACTAGTTCAATGGATTATTTTTAGATATAAAACACAAGCTTGTATCATTTACAATCAGTTTGTATTATCTTGTGGAACCAGGTTTTTCTGGTCTAAGCAAGAAATAGATATGTTATGTTACGCCTCCAGTCGTTAGTTAATTTTCCGTAAATTCATTCCACGAAACTTTAGCGACACAAGTCCTTTCTTAAATAAAACTGGTTTATTCTTTCTGAATATAACTTAGCGATACACTTAATTTCAACAGTCGCGCTATAACAAACGTCTCACGAGCTCAACTTCAACAATACTCCGTTCAATTACACACTCTCTGACTGCAGTTCAATTACTCCCTTACCTCTGTTACGTTATGACCGTCTTAAATATATACAAGACTACACTATATCTAGTAATCTCCCGACAATTCACGAAGGTTCGAGAATGATGTGGCGTGATACTAGTCACGTGACCTCGCTAACGCAACATTGTCCCTCCTTAGTATTGTTCGTCCCGAACAATAGCCACTTGCATTAAACCAATAACAATTAACAATAACTTAATTAAATGTACAGAATTACAAACACAAAATTACAGTTCAACAAAGTCTCTTAATTTTACGGGACGTATCTTCTTCCGTACTGGTCTCCGTCTCGTTGGCTTCTGCTTCACGTGGGGTTCATCTGCTTCATCAGGAAATGTCCTATCGTCGATAACAGTCACATCAGTGATAGTAACTTCATCAAGAGCTTCACCGTTTCCCTTCTCAAAACTGAGTAGCGTTTCTTCTTCGAGAGTGGCTTTTTCAGGTCAGCAGCGTCATTTATTCCTTTGTTCACTTCTTCCCAACTGAAATGTCCTGGACTGTGATAACGCCAAAGCCTGTTGGCATGCATCACTTTGGCTTCCCTTGCTG
>NW_013668594.1:0-1267 GCF_000517525.1 Limulus polyphemus
GATTGAACAGTTAGCTATAACATAGTATAATCCATACCGGACAAACTTTTGAACAATCAATTAAAACATAGTGTAATCCATACCGGGCAAACTTTTGAACAATAAGTTATAACATAGTGTAATCCATACCGGACAAACCTTTGAACAATCAGTTATAACATAGTGCAATCCATACCGGACAAACTTTTGAACAATCAATTAAAACATAGTGTAATCCATACCGGACAAACCTTTGAACAATCAGTTATAACAGAGTGTAATCCATACCGGACAACCTGTAAATTTAAAACATATAACTTATATTTCAGATTTTTTATATCTATCTGAGATACAAAATTTTGCCTTTTATATATTCATTTTGATCGTTTACTTAATTCGGGTTTTAGAAAGAAAAAGACAACACAAAACATATATTATTAAACACCCAATAATAAAGCAGAAAAAAAGTCCAAAGAATGCTAAAGATTTAATTGAATAAACAGAGTTGTTTAAACACCAACTCGCTAGCACGGTGTGTGTGCACACGAACGTTGTGTGCAAAGTAGAAAATATATAACTGGTTTCTTCTGATTTTCTCTTCGTAGAAAGTTACGTTTTATAATTTTTATATTTCTGTCATTAACGTGATAAATACGATGATACAAGAATTCATAAAGATTCGTGGCACTTAAACAATTTTTAGAATAACATTCCAATCATGAGTTTCTCTCTTTCATGTTGAATTTCGTTAACATATCGACTGTATATTTAATACCATAGTGTTTGAAAGGTTTTGTTGGAAAACTGATTTCTTTCAACTGAAAAACATGAATGTTTAGACAAGAGACTAAAACTCTGTTTTTCAAGAAGGTGAGCTTTATTACATTATACAATTACACTATAAACTTGAACTTTATACACATAAATATTTTAAACAGTCTATTTCTGGTTTCTTGTAGGTCTGGTTTCACAGAGGGTAGAATATATCTGTGGAAAGATAAAGTAAGAAACAAAATTAATATTTGATATGTACAATACAGATATTTATAACCAACAAAATTAAATATCAATTAAACTGTTATTCCTTGCTGAAAACTCATGTGACTGCTAATATAATAAGTGACATTTGATAGGCAGATAATTTTGGAGACCTACAGTTCCAGCTAGTTGTTTACATTATGACAGGTTAGGTAAAACATTAAGAAATGCTAGCTTTGAAAATTTAAAGAATAAATTCTAATGTAATAAACCAGAATTGAGGACAATGTAACCGAACAATAATAAAAAT
>NW_013668594.1:2126-7634 GCF_000517525.1 Limulus polyphemus
GGCAAACAGGAGAACGGCAACGACCTATATATAGCCAAGAATATTAGTGTCCTTAAAATCTTAAGTATAAGCTAAGATCTGTCTTTATTTCTACAACCTTATACTTACAATTTACAATTTCAAAGAGTTTATAGAATCTATCTATGTTGTTTTGGTAAAAGTTCTTAATATTTTCTCAGATAACTTTTATTTACCTTAAAAAGTGGAACTTTATTGAACATAGAATAATGCCTTAGTAGAAGTATTGGTCGACATTGGGGCTGAATTATCTACTGATGAAAACTGAGTGAACATATTAGAATTACGTAGAAATTCGAAGCTTGATGAGAAATTGGATATTTTCAGTAATTTATCGAACTTCTTTGAATGAATAACTTCAAGCATGAAATAAGGTAGATTTAATCCTTATAGAGTAAAACCATAATCTGAGATATATATATATAACCTTTTCAGATTTTACAACACTATAAAGTATTGAACTAGGGTAAAAGATCTTATATGTAAAGTTGTATAACATTAAAGGAATATTTGAAATCGATAACAACAAGGCTAAAACTGTCTACTGATGTATTTATCATACTTACCACCTTCATAATGTTGAGAAATAAGAACGATCTCTGTCCAGAAACACAGACTGTATATTCAAGACTTGGATTTGATGTGAAGGGACGGTTCTTCCTCTTATATTTATACCAAATTTATTTCGTAATATTAAAGATTGATCAACGATAATGTCAAACGAAGGAGGCTTGACAATAATCTTCAGTCTTGAAAACGTGCATTTCATCCTTCGTCAAACAAACTAGGTCAGAAAAGATGACAAGTTTATTGTGTTAGACACAAAAACAAATTTCTGATGCAGTTACTCTGAGCAAGAGTAGAAGGTTAGAAAAAGACGCTTTTCAGGATATGAAGGACACTTAGAAATTTTCTATATTCTTCGCTATCAAGATTATATTTTACCTACAGTGAAGTAAAAATGTTTGGGCGTATGTTTCTAACACTATTACGTTTTGTAGATCAAGGTTAGAGAATCTTCAAGGTAAGATTTAGAAAAATATTTTTGGCATTATAGTTATAGTGTTAATGTGTCATTCGTATTACAATAAAGGCCAAATTATTTTTGTGTTTGTTTGTTTGAAGTTAAGCACAAAGCTACACAATGGGCTATCTGTGCTCTGCCCACCACCTGGTTTCTAGCGTAGTAAGTCCGCAGACATACCGCTGTGCTACTGGGGGGGGGGGCGTTCTTTTTGTGACAGCAGTGTTATTCGTATAACAATAAAGGCCAGATTTGTTTTGTGACAGCAGTGTTATTCGTATTATAATAAAGGCCAAATTTTTTTGTGACAGCCGTGTTATTCCTTTTACAATAAAGACCAAATTCTTTTTGTGACAGCAGTGTTATTCGTATAACAATAAAGGCCAATTTTTTGTATCAGCAGTGTTATTTGTATTATAATAAAAGCCAAATTCTTTTGTGACAGCAGTGTTATTCGCTTTACAATAAAGGCCAAATTCTTTTTGTGACAGCAGTGTTATTCGTATAACAATAAAGGCCAATTTTTTGTGACATCAGTGTTATTCGTATTATAATAAAGACCAAATTCTTTTGTGACAATGGTGTTATTTATTTTACAATAAAGGCCAAATTCTTTTTGTGTTATAGCAGTGTTATTCGTTTTACAATAAAGACCAAATTTTTTGTGACAGCAGTGTTATTCGTATTATAATAAAGGCCAAATTCTTTTGTGACAGCAGTGTTATTCGTATTACAATAAAGGCCAATTTTTTGTGACATCAGTGTTATTCGTATTATAATAAAGACCAAATTCTTTTGTGACAATGGTGTTATTTATTTTACAATAAAGGCCAAATTCTTTTTGTGATAGCAGTGTTATTCGTTTTACAATAAAGGCCAAATTATTTTTGTGATAGCAGTGTTATTCGTTTTACAATAAAGGCCAAATTATTTTTGTGATAGCAGTGTTATTCGTATTACAATAAAGGTCAAATTCTTTTTGTGACAGCATCGGATGATACAAAATGTTTCTATAAACTCACATTGAAATTATTTTGTTTCATTATTTAGTACAAAGCTACACATTCTGCTATCTCCGATCTGCCCAGCGCTGGTACCGAATTCAGATTTTTAGCATCATAAGCCCTCAGACTTCCCGGTGAGCCCTTGTGTGCCACACAAGATACTCAAACGTATTAATGCATTTATACGGATTTAAATTATTCAGAAAATTACAAAACTAATTAAATATTTGAAGTCTGAGAATCTATGTTTTTTTTTCAGTTTTTTGATAAATCTTTGCTGCATTATCTTGAAGTTTTGTTTTTGTCTTTTGGTAAATCTGTAATTTTCAAGTCTCTGCCATTTTAACCATAGGATCATATATATATATATAATACATAGCAATACATATAGAAAGGGTATGAGTTATAGTATAAATTTATTTTACCTCAAATTATAATCTATGATGTTCGTTATATGTTATATATATAGTTAGCACCTTCGATATAACACCTTTGGTCGCTGTTTCTTGGTGTCTGATAGGCTGTTTATATTTCTAATCTCCACGTTCAAGTTTTGTAAACAGAGACTATAAGCGAGGTTTATCCATCAGATACCACATTCTGATGTAGTTACCATAGTTTTATTTTTCTCTTATATATAAGTGAGGCTACCTTTGTCTTGCTTCTTTAATTACATTACAAATGATAATAAATATTTTGGTGGTTTTGTTTGACGCTCAGATTCATTTGGATTTTAAATTCAATATAACTGTAGTGTTTGTTTATACACATTTGGAAACAGAGTACATAATCTTGAAAAATGATAAACAGAACCGATAACTTTTGAAACATAAAATAAGGTTTTGGATGTATGGTTTTATGTTTATAAGGGAAACAATTAAAGGTATATTCCTATTGTTTCCATAGAAATGGTAGAATGAACAGATTTTAGGCTTACGGAGAAAGATATAAGAGAAAAAAATGAAACCAGCTATGAGTGTTTGATAAACGGTTCAAAGCATATTATATATTATTATGTGTATATAACAGAAACATAAAAGCATCAACTAATTATTTGGTTACCATATCACATATTTATACCGTAGCAAGAAAGTATCTATATATTCTATAAAAACAATCACACACTACATGGGAACCGTCGTGATACCAAACCCTTAATTTACAAAACTACAGGGACCATTAATTTATGCAACCTACAAGAACACTTGATTTACACAGCCTACAATAATCCTTGATTTATACAACCTACAGGGACCCTTAATTTACACAAACTGCAAGGACCTTTAATTTACACAACCTAGGTCCTTGTAGTTTGTGTAAATTAAGGGTCCTTGTGGTTTCTGTAAATTAAAGGTCCTTGTAGTTTGTGTAAAATTAAGGGTCGTTTTAGCTTGTGTAAAAGATCCCTGTAGGTTGTGTAAATCAAGGTTTATTGTAGCTTGTGTAAATTAAAGGTCCCTGATTAATTTACACAACCTACAAGAACCCTTGATTTACACAACCTACAGAGACCTTTTACACAAGCTAAAACGACCCTTAATTTACACAAACTACTGGGACCCTTGTTTCACACAACCTACAGGGACTATTAATTTACACAAACTACAAGGAAAATAATTTATATGCACTGTCATTCAGCAAATAGCCCTTACTAATCTCGAACTGGTTAAATATGTTGTTCGTATATCATCCTTTAACTTTCAAACTTCTTTACGATAAAATGGTAAACGGGTAATATCAACTTACATTTACTTATTCTTCTTCTAAAATATTCTAGAGTTTGAGTTTAAATCTGAATTAAGTTTTAAAAAGAGCTGAAGTACTGACCGAGCGTGCTGTTTTAGAAAAGTTCGGAATAGTTTTATTTAAAAGTTAAACTCTCTAACCACAAAAATTTAAAATCTCTTTGACTGATTTACTTAGATTAATTCAACAATATTTCACACTACCTCAAAGCCTACCTTAAGGTTTAAAAAAAGTAGAAAAGGTTGTCTTATTTTCAATTATTCAACAACATATTTTATTAAATCCAATCTCATACACCAGATTTCACTTTCGAAAAAAGTCACTACCATTATTAACATATCCTTTTTATTAACATCTCAAGAAATACATATTCTATAAAGAAGAATATCCACTTTAACACCATATTAATGTGAATGAGGGTTATCTGATGCTTTCAGTTGATAGGCAGCTTCTTCTGGCCCTATAAAGGAAAACAAAAATAAAACATGAAAGGACCTCTAGCTTCGTACCACGACAATGTTTAAAACAGATTTTTAATTGAAATATTCTAAATACAGGTTGTATTGTTAGACCGAATACTTTGAAAGTTTAAGAGATACTTGAATAAGGAAGCATATTACGCTAATATAATAATAGGTTGGCATACAAGGATTTATAAGCATAAGGAAGAATTATATTGATGGTGGAAAGTGTAGAAATATGTAATAAGTTATTAATTTAAAGGGTGATAATGTTCCACCATCAATAAAATTCTTCATTATGCTTATAAATTGTTGTTTTGCCAACCTATTATTAATTAAAAGGATTATAAGTACAATGAACGCCTTCTATTCAGTATTATCTCAGTACTTTTACAAATAAGGCTGAATTCGAAGGTTAGTAAATTAAACATAAACGTATTTAATTGTAGAGTGCTTCATGTAAGTACATATTTTAATGATGTTTGAATTTTATGCAGTAACTGTACATATATATATATGGTTATAAACTTACCCCTGTTTTAATACAAGTAATTGTAAGATGAATAGTATGCTGGTTTTCGAGCGTAACCGTAATGATTCAGCCCTTGGTTGTAGCCTAAACCGCCATAGTAACGTGGGACGTAGTTGTAGCCCACACCTGTATATCCCAGCCCATTGTTGTAGCGAAGGTTGTAGGGAAGGGTACGGTAGCCAGTGTAGTAAACAGGTTTGGCGTAGTTGTGAAATCCGTAATGGCCGGTGTAGGGTAGGCCGTATTCTTGGTTCACATTTACGGAAGATGTTCCGGTGTTGTAGCGGTATGAATGTCCACTTCGAGCGATACTACAAACGGCCAGCAGGACGACAGCATAGAACTTTGTACAGAAAGAAAAACATCGTTAATATATTGTCTTAACGCAACTCTGCCTTCGTAATAATGATTTGATAACATAGTTGTTAATTTCGAAAATTTCTCGTTGTTCGATAATTTTCGCGTATATTTTTTAATGTTAATTACAATCCATAAAACAAATGGGAAATATGATTAGCTAAGTATGATAATAAAATCAGTTGAAGTATTGTGTCGCATATTACTCCAAACATTTTCCTGTTCTTTTGTTTGCCTAATTCTTTCTAAAATCGTTCATATACACGATACAATAGAACAACGCATTTTATTATTATATCAATAAGATTTTCCAAAACTTAAGATATTCACATGTTGATGGCCCGGCATGGCCAGGTGGTTAGGGCA
>NW_013668594.1:8634-19790 GCF_000517525.1 Limulus polyphemus
AAAACAAACAAACAAACAAATCACATGTTGATAAATTACTTTGAGTCAGCTATTTGTCAGTTCGTAACCTAATTGTCATTTAGTATACTTTTAGTTACTGATATTGTTTAGGCTACGAACGTATTTTGAAATACGTAAGGGTTCTCTTTATAGAAAGTAATTTATTAGTTTGTGGAGCCCAAAGAAAAAGTTTTTAGTTTTTCAAAGCAGTCACAAATATATAATCCTCCAACGACAATTGTGTTAAGTTTAGATATTTGATGTTGTTGTATTAAAGCGTCTCATTTTCTGTTAGATACTAACAAACAAAACTTAAAACATAGTAGGCACTCACCAACTTCATGATTCCAGAAAACTCTGAAGAAAATATTAGGCTTAGCAGTCAAGACTCTGGAGTGATGTGATGGTCTATCTCCGTCTTTCTCTTAAATTTATACCCAGTTTTTCTCTTCCACCTGATGATAACAATCTATAAAGATAATTAACATAATGAAGGCTGAGAAATAGCTTCTAACCTCGTTATATAATTTTAAATTATATAATTTAAATACTAGAAATACACGAAAGAGGGCGTTTTATATCATTTAAATACTATAAATACACGAAAGAGGGAGATAACAGAAGAAATATATTTCAATAAAGTATTGTCAATAAATAATAACGTCATTTCCGTACCATTAATAAACCTAGATTAAGAATGGATTGAAAACCTTTAGAAATCAGCCGTAATCTGAAAGCAAGGTCATGACCCTGACCCTTCGACAATTGTTTGTTTCAGTTCTGATTACACTTCTCCAAATATTTGCATTGTTCATTGTATATTTTATGTACTTGGCCATGAGTGAGGGTAATTAAAAAAGGAAAAGACCAGTCCCGTCTTCTAGTTCTAGGGTGTTTAGGTATAGTTTTTGTATATTTCATGTACTTGGCCATGAGTGAGGGTAATTAAAAATGGAAAAGACCAGTTCCGTCTTCTAGTTCTAGGGTGTTTGGGTATAGTTTTACAAAGTCGTTGTGTCCAACAACTTTTTTCAAGGTAAGCATCCGTTAAACAAACACCTTCAATAAAAATGTAGACTTGATTATATTTATATAAGGCTATCGACAGCAAGACATTTTTATAGACAATGAACAGCTTCGGAGCGAGATTGATATCCTTAAATTGATATCCTAGTTTTAATACAATATTGTAAACGTTTAGTTAAACTGGACATTGTACTAGTTTTATCATCAATTTTGGGAAGCAAAAAGAGTAAATTTTCATAGAAGAACTTTCCATTAAATAAATCATAGAAGATGTTTGTTGAAAATATCTTCATATTGGTAAAACGTGTTTAGGACTTGCAAGTATAACGAATGGTCACTCTTATGGGTGAAATTAGCAGACTCAGACACAGTAACAATCACTACTATTCAGAGTTGTCTGAGCATATATATAGTAACTATCATTCAAAACTGTCTGAGCATATATATAATAACTATTACTACCATTCGAAACTGTCTGAGCATATATATAGTAACTATCACTACCATTCAAAACTATCTGAGCATATATATAGTAACTACCACTGCTATTCAGAGTTGTCTGAGCATATATATAGTAACTATTACTACCATTCAAAACTGTCTGAGCACATATATATAGTAACTATCACTTCCATTCAAAACTGTCTGAGCATATATATAGTAACTATCACTGCTATTCAGAATTGTCTGAGCATACATATAGTAACTATCACTGCTATTCAGAGTTGTCTGAGCATATATATTTTCGTTTAAGATAATTTTTCTTTCATTTTACTACACAAACATGTTTGCAGATATTAAATGTTACACAATATGTATCTGACTGAAACCTAGGAAATCGCAATGTTTATTTAATTGTCTCATTTTCACTTGTTCAAATTAATTAATTCATATTATCAATTACTTGTGGTGCTGATGTTTTACATCTCAAGCCTCAGTTGGAACGTTTTGTTTAATTTCGTGCAAGGCTACTCGAGAGATATCTGAGTTATCCGACCCTAATTAAAATTTTGTTTGTTTGTAATTAAGCACAAAGCTACACAATGGACTATCTGTGCTCTGTCCATCCACGGATATCGAAACCCAGTTTCTAGCGTTGTAAATCCGCAGACAAACCGCTGTGTCACTGGGGGTGGGGGCTTAATTAAGAAGTGATACATTAGTGAGAAGACAGCTAGTCAACACCAACAACTCTTGGGCTACTCCAATAGAAGAGTGGATTTGACCGTCACATTATAATGTTACACGGATGAAAGGGTGAGTATGTTTCGTGATGGGATTCTAACCACGGACCCACAGAATGCGAGTTGCGGGCCTAACCAGACTATGCGACACCCCGACTAGAAACCCCAGTGCGCTTAAAATTGAAACTGGGCAAAGTTGAAATTTTTCAATAGTCCTTATCTAACTGGTGTATTCAAGTGTTTTACACTCACAAAAAAAGAAACCTATCATTCTATAGGTAGTTGAAGAACTTGTAGCATTTCGCCACAATTTAATTCTTGGTATTGTTAGCCGACACTGGGCAGCTTGTACATAATTGAATAAATAGAGTTGTTTAAACATTTGTTTAACAACAAATAAAAAGCTTGGAATGGTCTATTCTTTCAAAGTCACTGATGAGGAGTGGAATTCTCCGAAACTAGTCTGGCTCACAGACACACACCCCAATGAAAGAATATACCATTCCAAGCTTTTACTTGTTGTTAAACAAATGTTTAAACAACTCTATTTATTCAGTTTCCTTATCTGTTGTAACCTATAATCACTAACGGTTCATTTGAACACAGTTACACAGGCAGAATATTGGCTACGAAAAGACATAGTCTACAATAACACGCCATCTTGAGTCAAAAAGATAAATTACGATAATAATTATTTTTACATTTACGTAGAAATCTACTTTACTTAGACACTTATTTCATTGTTTGCAAAGCGTGTCTTAAGGAAAACAATAAAACTTTAAAGAAGCATATTTTCCATTGTTCCGGATCAGCAGAAAAGAATCTAAGATCATGTAAACAAGTCCTTTCTTTTGTTTTAGTAGTCTAGTAATGAGTCGATTATCTCGTGTTAAAATACCGTTTTGTACACAGTTATTCAGCTTGTTATATACACTGAATGACGTACTTGTGATCATGTAGCTATGGCAAATATAATAATATAACACATACAAATCTGTGTGATTTCTCCTTTTGAAAAATGTATTTAAAAGAAAAAAAGGAAAATTCAAAGTGTTTATTTCAATATCACAGTGGAGTAAGTGTGACTTCTTCTGGATTTTTCCCTTTGTAGAAAGTTGGCTCAACAGTTTTCATATTCCAGGTGATAACGTGATAAATACGTTGTCGCAAAGATTCATGATAATTAAGCCATTTTTAGGACAACATTTCAATCTCCAGATACAATCATTTATTGTGAATTCCGTTAAGAACGTCAACAACGGTTGGTAAAAAAAAATAAAGTTATTTGTGTTTCATTAAAAGACATGTGAGTGCAGACATCAAACAAAAGCATTATTTTGCAAGAAGATAAGATTTATTTACTAGCCAATTATATTATATTATAAACATCAACTATGTACACACATATAGTATAGAGAGTCTATTTCTCAATATCTTGTAAGTCTGGCTGGACAGAGAGAGGAATCATCCTGTGAAAATATGAAATTCAAACTTTTTAGATTAATAGAGAAACTTATATAACTATACCAATATTTATTGAATAATTATTGGGTGATTAAAATGTATATGAAACCAAATTAGTAATTATAAGTATCGTTTGTTAGACACACAACTGTAGGAGACTCACATTTCGAAATAGTTGTTTGAATTATATATCAACTTATGCAGAACATTAGGAAATGCTACGAGCTATGACCAAAGGCAGTTCAAAGAATGACTTGCATAACAATAAACAATAAGTTGTGTACAATGTTGCCTTACAAGCAACAGATTCTGGAATTCAGAGCATTTTTTTTTTCAGTTGGGTATTTTTTTCTTGTTAGGCAACATTGTACACAACTTAGTTTTTCTTGTTAGGCAACATTGTATACAACTTAGTTTTTCTTGTAAGGCAACATTGTACACAACTTAGTTTTGTTAGGCAACATTGTATACAACTTAATTTTTAAATTGATCTGAACATAAATCTTATTAGTTTTTAATACAAACTTAAAACTAAACTTTATAACTGTCACGTAATGATTGGAAACACTGGATCAAAATACGGTACAACGATAGAGCAATAAGTTTTATATACGTAAGTGATTTTCTTGTGGTGTTTTGGCATGAATTATTTCTTTGCTTCCAAAACTAGCTAACGTCTGATTATTCGGGTATATGCATATATACTTTAATCATATATATATATATATAATGTAAATTGTTACAATTTCAATTCTACGGACATCGACTATCAAAATATTATAGATTTTCCTTTCAATGTTATGCAGTATTCTTACCGATATCAATTTAGTGGAACTTGTAGCCAAGACCTCCATAATAACCAGCACCGTATCCATAGCCTGGATAGCCATAACCAGCGTAACCATAACCATAGCCTGGATAACCGTAGCCAGCGTAGCCATAACCATAGCCTGGGTAGCCGTAGCCAGCGTAGCCATAGCCATAACCATAGCCTGGGTATCCATAACCATAACCAGTCAGAGCACGCTGATTGTCGAAGCTGTGGGTGATGGCAGAGCTACCTGTAACAGCCGCAGCTCCTCCATAGTAACCGCCATAGTAACCTCCGTAAGGAGCACCTCCAAGGAAGCCACCTAACAGCCCAGCGAAAGACACAGAGCACAGGGCAAGGAAAGTGAGAGCAACCTATATAAAAAAACGATGTTGTAGCATTATTAATGATAAATATACAATTGTTTTCAAATGAAACAAAGTTCATTATGCAGTATTTCAGTCTTAACATTGCAATGTTGACTAGTACTATTGACTACTAAAATAAAGAAAAATAACACAACATAACGTCATAAAGAAAAAATAAAATTGCTAAACTGTTTTATACGTTGATATTTTATGGTTCAAAAATCTTAGAGGCTAAGTACAAATAGTAAAATTTTCATCATATTAATTTCCGATAGGTGGCAGCTTCATCTTATTATCCAAAAGATTGCACTTTCAAACAACGCCTTTATTGATAAATATGAAAGATCCATATTCTTGTGCATTTTATTTTATCAAACAAGTTATTAAATTTCAATTTTATTTCTCTTTATAAGTTAGAAAAAGCGATATTTTATTAAAGTAAATTCAACTTTTTTGATCGCTTTCGTCTCTAATGACCTTTTAAATTTTGTGTCAGCTAAAGACAAACTGACTGAGCCAACTGAAGTACAGTGTTAGATTTTATGTTATCTTTTAACAAATTATTGACATACCTAAAAAGATGATAAAAAACACTTTTGGCATTCTAAATTACAAAATGAAATATAAACAATATTTTCGAATAACCAAAATAATATTAGGGTGCTTATTTAGTACTTTAAGCCTAACTTACCAGAGTTTTCATGGTTTGTAGTTTGAAAAAGCTGTAAATACGGCTATGAGAGTTGTATTGTTCAGCGTATGACAAGAAGAGAAGTCCTGGTTCCTTTTATACTCCCAGAAGTCTTTTTTTTTTACACGCTGTAATCCATAAAACACCAAGGTCTTATAAGTTGGTCGCAACGTGTGTATTTTTCTTTGTAATTTTGAATTTCACCTAGAATGCTCGGTTTGGCTGGTACGATGTTGCAGTCAATGTCATTCCATTTACCATGTTTACCTGTACAGTATGGAAAATGTACCAAGGTTTTATTTTTTTCCTCCTGTAAAAATATTAATGGTAAGTATTGTATTGCATATAAACAAGTTTGTTCAAATTCTTAAATTATGCCACATTACTACAGCTACAGATTACTGTAGTGAAAAATTACGTTTCTGCTCTGTGTTTAAAGGTTTAAGGAGAAATAATATAAAAAAACAAACAAACATTAAATAGCTGTTATACGACCGAGAGGAAAATATGTTTATGTTTTTGTTTGAAAATGCATGTAAAAAAATATGTGTAACTTTTTTATTACATATAATTAATGTGTTGTTGTGTTATTTGTTTGTAGTTAAACACAAAGCTAAACAAAGGGCTCTGCCTGTCACAAGTATCGAAACCCGGTTTCTAACATTGTAATTCCGCAGACATGCCGCTGTGCCACTGAGGAGTAAACTTATTATTACAACAAGAGAGTTAGGAATAAATTTAAGAGTTTGGATTAATTAGAAAATAAGAGTCACAGGAAGAAAGCTAAGATTTCAATTAATGCCACTGTGCCACTAGGGAGCAATGTGTTCAGAATCATCTGACTGTAAGCTAACATCGTATTTCAGCAAGATATTAATATCATAATGACGCAGGATTATTGTTTGTTTTGTAAATGCTCAGAATGTTATACAAGATTATATAGTCTGACTCTTGATTTCTAGCTATAAACCACGTGATTAGTCAATAAACTATTGAATTTGTGGTTCTTTCTTATTTACATTCCAGTTGAAAACGTTTCATTGCTTCAATACTGGCAAGTAAATGTGTACTATAGCTTTACAGTTAGATCTCTGTATTAAGGTTGCTTTATTTCTAAGTGTTTCCTGCTCATACAATAAACTTAAATTGACATCTTTGATTATTTCTGTCTTTTATGACTTTACAAAAAGTGTTTTCAATTAGATCCGTTAATAAAACGTTTATAATTATCTTTCTTAAGCGTTATGATACCGTTTTTTGTATTATTATAGCTATGTATGGGGGAATTAATTTTGTTTTGTTGAATTTCTTAGTCTAGGCAGATTTTACACAATACTGCCAACATGAACCATGGCTAATTGTGTTACTTACCAACAGGCTACTTCTTCCTAATTACGTTTGCAATCAATATATTTCAGACGTTTTCAAATATTTCAGTCTGGCAAAATCTATAACCTCCAATTCTAATATATATATATATATATATTTTTACTTGTAATTCCAGGTATGTTTTACGTCAACGTAAAATAAAATTACTGACGGAAAATTAGTGGAAATGTCAATTAAAAATTATGTTCCATAACCATATCTAAGTGAAGTTAGCCCAATATTGAAATTGGAGCATGAACTTATTGAAATAAATTCATGAACATTATTTCACACAGAACAGAAAGTAAGATGTTAAATTTACATTCTGTTGGTTTTTAAAGGTTGTTTAAACAATTTTAACAGCTTAACTTCAATTAAGTACTTGTCAAAGTAAGGTTTTTCTAATCACAGTCGATTACGTATTAAGTATTCGGCCAATTTTACTACCCATACATCCCTAATATATATATATATGCATATTTTTTTCATATTGTAAAATGTTAAAATACATAGGAATTTATATAATATATGTATTTAACTTTGCAAATAATTAACAGATGTTTTCACCATAAAGCTATTTTTCTTTTAAATTGCATAAATTTCATAGTTCCAGTGCAACCTTTACAACAATAAAATCAGAGGTTCAATTCCCCGCGGTGGAAATGGCAGATAGCTCAATTGGCTTTGCTCTAAAATAAACTGATTGATTGATTTATAGAGGTATAAGTATAAATCAGTCAGTGGAGGTGGACACTAGGGGGTGCTGGTGATATTTTTCCAATTTCTTCTTTTATTACATGGGGTAAACATCCAATTTCCTCTTTTATTACATGGGGTAAACATCCAATTTCCTCTTTTATTACATGGGGTAAAACATCCAATTTCCTCTTTTATTACACGGGGTAAAACATCCAATTTCCTCTTTTATTACATGGGGTAAAACATCCAATTTCCTTTTTTATTACACGGGGTAAAACATCCAATTTCCTATTTTATTACATGGGGTAAAACATTCAATTTCCTCTTTTATTACATGGGGTAAACATACAGTCTATATACTTTCAATTGTTACTGTCATATTTATAACAAAAACAGAAACGGTAATTATATTCATAAGTGGTAAAACATTAAATTTACAATCGCATTTCATCTTCACATCTCACTAATCATTTGAGGGATTTATTTTTCACACATTGTTTATACATACTTTCAAAGAAGACAAACGTATATCAAGTGAGATATCTTTAAGTCACCTGTTATTTATTGCTTTTTGATAGAAAAAAAACTAAAACAAAAAATTAAATATTATTTAAGTAACCGAACCCAATAGACATGAATAAATTTATTATTTTGTACTTTCAAACTTTTTATTGCCACTGGCATATTTCAGAAAAAAAAAAACAACTTTCATGAACCGTTCACCGCACTTAACCACAACCAAACCAAACGTTTCCGTGGTAATAATGCCAAGTGTTTATGTGGCTATAAGGAATTGTTCGGTTAAGCCAATCAGTGCTTATATAAATCTCTGTATGGATAAGATGGGAGGAAACACGTAGTTTTCAGAGCTTATTAAAAGGGGTGGTCGTTTTATTTCCCTAATAACTTGTACCATTCTGAAGTTTTACATTTCATACTCGCCATTTCACGTGTTTTATTGTCAGGTGGAATGTTTGATCTGAAAGTTAAACTCAAATTTACAAGTATCTCTAAAAAAAAAATAATAACATCGATATATCAGAGATAACTTTTCTGACACACACACACACTGGATAGAGCGTAGATACGGCCTAAATCCATTGTGTAGCTTTTCAATTTAAAAAAAAAAGACATACAAAAAAAAACCAATTATTTTATTCAATGATAACCTGGTGGTTAAGGCACTCGACTCGTAACCTGAGCATCGCTGGATTCAATTCCGTCACCGAGCATGCTTCCCCATTCAACTGTAGGGGAATTATAAAGTGATGGTAACGAGTAATCCAAGAGCTAGCGGTGGGTGGTGTAGAATAGATGCCTTCCCTCTAGTCTATCACTTTACAATTAGGGACGGCTAGCTCTGGGCGAAATTCCACAAACAAACAAACTATAAAATGTTTCTTTCTAATACGTAATTATAAATACATTTCTCAGTAGTTATAAAATACCGAGACAGTATGATTCTCAGTAGTTATAAAGTACCGAGACAGTATGATTCTCAGTAGTTATAAAGTACCGAGACAGTATGATTCTCAGTAGTTATAAAGCACCGATACAGTATGATTCTCAGTAGTTATAAAGCACCGAGACAGTATGATTTTACAGTATCAAGTAAGAAACTCGGTAATTTGAGGGTGTGTGTGTGTGTCTCAGTTGAAATGACGTGGTATTATCAATGTGCATGACAAAATAATTCACTCTGACCTTCAGGTCTAAAGGTATTAAACGAGAGGGAGAAAAAAAACAAATCTGTTATCACATATGTTCGTACTTCCTTTATCGGGCGTGACGTGCAAGATCTCTAGCTTGGCCTTCGTATCTTAGTACGGACTGACCTTAGCTTCTTATCTATTTATCTCCAGGCGAAACTTGAATGAAACCCGGTGACCTAGTTTGGGAGTTTTAAACGCGATCTTATATGATATGACACACGGGACAAACAAAGAAGGAAAATAGTGGACTGTTATGGATAGCGATAATAACAATGATAACTGATATGAAAATGAAACTTCCGTCTCTTTGAAACGTTCCTATGAATTCATTTTGACTGTCTTAGATAAGTTGACTATTAGGAAAAAGGCTGTAATTAAAGCGTAAAGACCAGACGTAGTCCAGAGGCTAGCGTGCAGGACTATGGATCCATGATCGTTTTTCGTTCAGTAATTTTTTTCGTTTTTTTTTCTTATGCTGTTAAGCACAAAACTACTCAATAGGCCACCTGTGCTCTGCCACCCACGGGTATCGAAACCCGTTTTTTAATGTTGTAAGCCGTAAGTTTTGTCGCTGAGTCACTGGATACTTCCGCAAGCTGGAGCTTTGTGTACATTATATGGGTGTTGGTACAGTATCTCTATTTCGTTAGTGCAGCCAAAGAACTGGCAATGAGTATTGTTCACTAGCTGCTTTACCAGTAGACTAACGGTTCGCAGATAGCTTTGTACGAATAACCAAACGTTTCGTCTATAGATAAGATTCAATTAACCATTCAGATTTAAATTGTTCACTAGCTGCTTTACCACTAGATTAACGGTTCGCAGATAGCTTTGCACGAATAACCAAACGTTTCGTCTATAGATAAGATTCAATTAACCATTCAGATTTAAATTGTTCACTAGCTGCTTTACCAGTAGACTAACGGTTCGCAGATAGCTTTACACGAATAACCAAACGTTTCGTCTATAGATAAGATTCAATTAACCATTCAGATTTAAATTGTTCACTAGCTGCTTTACCACTAGATTAACGGTTCGCAGATAGCTTTGCACGAATAACCAAACGTTTCGTCTACGATTCAATTAACGATTCAGATTTAAAAGATAGTAAACAATGGCAGGTATTAATGAAAACAATAAAATAATACTGGGAAACTTACGACAGGAACTATCATTATCTTAGTAAGTGGACTTACAAAATGTCACCACTACATAAAATATACAGAGATGATTCAGTACGTTATATTAAAACGATTTTGGAACCTCACAATGTCATTAGAGTCCATGTTTCATGTTCAGTCATGATCTGGCTAACGACTGTGCTCTATACTACAGTCCTGCTGTGTAGTTTCCAAAAAAAAACAACAAACAAACAAAAAACAACGTTATAAGTGAATACATTTTTATAACAACATTTTTAATTTGTCCCACAGCAACTAAATCCGGAAGTTCGATTCTCCGTCTTAAGATGGAGGCCAGATAGCCTATTGCGTAGCTTCGCGCAAAATAAACAAAGTGATTTTAAAGAAAATTTACAATTAAGGAATACGAAACATCCTATTTAATCGTTACTATAGAAAATTTATTTAATTAAAATTGAAATTTTAACACTGATTAGTGGCCTTCGTAGTTTAAGTACTGCTATGTAACCACCTAACGATGTAGTTAAACTTAACTACGCCCACCAGTGGCACAGCGGTACGTCGGAGGGCTTACAACACTAGAAACTAGGTATCGATACCCGTGGTGAGCAGAGCACAGATAACCCTTTGTGTAGCTTTGTGCTTAACTTCAAACAAATAAACATAAATACGTCCCCTAGTGGATGGGCGA
>NW_013668594.1:20619-26910 GCF_000517525.1 Limulus polyphemus
ATTTGCTGTCATGTTAAACTTATATTAAAGTTTTTCTTCATTACCCATTTAAGCCGTCTCCAGCCATTATTAGATAACCCTTTGTGTAGCTTTGTGCTTAACTTCAAACAAATAAACATAAATACGTCCCCTAGTGGATGGGCGAAAATTTACGGACTTAAAAACGCTAAAATCCAGGTTTTGTTTTTCTATGATGGACAGAGAGCAGGTAGCCTTTGGTGCATATAGCGCAATATTATTATGACGTCAACATTTACCAGTATATTCTTATTATAAAACTGCAATAAAGCTAACCCTAAAAATAAAAATATCACGTAAGAAATCGTATTAGTATTTATTTATTTTACAGCCAATTATTTTGGTAAAAATACACATGAAGCTCAGAATTATTAGTGGAAGTTAAAATGAATAATAATCCAGGGGTTATGCTTCTGTAAACCATTGGAAAAGGTTATTTGCACTCAATACGTTAACAGAGAAAAGGCAGAAAATGTGGTGTTGAACCCCACTGATTCACAGAACTTTAGGCCTAACTTATAAATATATATGTAACAAACATGTTATCCAATTGACAAGTAGCCAAGTGTACGTCAATAAAATTCACTGATTTCGAAAATACATTGCAGGGAGCTCTAAATATGTAAAAGTCAATATTATTTTTTTTATTTCTCCGCCAAGTAAAGTATATTGCCTAACAATACTGAAAATAAAAAATGTACAGCTGGGAGAAATCTTTCTTGCTTTACCCTTTAAACATAGTCTTAAGCCAGCACAGACTTTAAAAAAAATTAAATGTTATAACAAATACACAATAGTGACAGAAATACAATTTACAAATCTGTGTTTAAGGCATTCATTACATAGAAGTTCTTAGTAATATAATAATATAGAAATAAATCATATTTTTTTATATTTTCCAGTTTTTAAAATTGAGTATTCCTTAATTTAACCAGAGGGCAGAATGTTAAAGGTTTTTTTGTTATTGTTTTGCGTCTGCACTACAAGACCAAACATATTATTTTGCCCAGCATTATCAATTATGTTAAATCTTTTCGCAATTAGTCTAGTGTTAGCGTTTTATTTACTTTTATTGGAGAGATTAATCTATTTTTTTTGTGTTTGCTCAAGTTACTGAACTTAAATAAAATTAGTAATTTTTCACTCAATATAAATGAGCAGTTTTTGAATACTCCAAAACAAAATTTTGATATTTAATCTTGCTAATTCCGTCACTCTAATGACGTTGATTAACCATCTGAAATCTCATTAGGACTATAATATTATCATTCCCTTATACAAAAATGAGATTTAAAAAATACGAGCTGATAAAAATAATACTAAACCGATATTTTCGATGACATTGTTATTTAGGGTCTGAATCTTTCAGCTCGGCACCGGTAGCCTCCAGTGGCCCAGCAGTAAGTCTGAAGGCTTATAACGATATAACCCAGGTTTATATACCAATGTTGGCGCACAGATAACCTATTGTGTTGCTTTGCTCTTAACAACAACAAACCAACCAACGGCGTCAGTGTCAAACCACTATGTATCGCCATCTATTGGCTTGATTTAATAGCGAGTAAAGTTCTTTGGACATACGCAAGAGGTGATATCTTAGGTTTATTGACCAAATTAGTATTGAGTTTACGGATTTGCGACGCTAAAATCCGAAGTTTGATTCCCCGCAATAAACATAGCGCAAATATTCGAATGTGTAGCTTTGCATTAAAACAAACAAATAATACATTATTCCACCGTTTAACAAAATCTTGACAAATAAGATTCCGATTAATTTCTAATAATTGAACATTTTTCCAGTGAACAGAATGATCGGTTAATTAAGCAGCTAAAGCGAATTTTATTATCTGATACCTTTTACCGCAATTCTCAATGTTAACAGTCGTCTAATTTTTTCAACGTTTCAATTAATTTAATAAAAGAAACCAGACATATTTCTAAAGAGCATAGTTTGTCATGTAGATAGATGTCCCAACATCTCCTTAAAGGACAAACGTGGCTTAAAAGAATCTTGAATAAAGTTTTATATTATGTTGCTGTAAAAGTTTCAACCTTATTAAATACATGCATACAATTCATACAAATTCTCTTTGGTTTTCAATACAGCAATATTTTATTGTGAACATATTAAAAACATAGATGTTAAAACTAATCAACTACAAACTGCTTATAACACATTCATTAAATAAAATAAAGATTTACTAATTATTGATTCACGTGAGCCAGAACCGGTTAAATGTTGTTCACATCCCTATTTTGTTAGCCTTCAACAAAAGTGTTTCAATGAAATCTTCCATATTTTTATGAAATGTTCACAACAGAGATCGTGAGAGTATTGTGTTGTTTAAAAAAAAATCACAAATTTTGGTGTAAATATTTGTGATAAAGAGTAGCCTAAAAGTTGGCGGTGTATGATGTTGACTTGTCGCCTTTCCATTTCAAAATTAGGGACGGGTTGCGCAGATAGCCTTCGAGTAACTTTTCGTGAAATTCAACGGACGAAAAACTTACTTTGTCAGACGAACTACTTTGTCAGATTAACTATTTTGTCAGACGAGCTACTTTGTCAGATTAACTATTTTGTCAGATTAACTACTTTGTCAGATTAACTATTTTGTCAGATTAACTATTTTGTCAGATTAACTACTTTGTCAGATTAACTACTTTGTGAGACGAACTACTTTGTCAGATTAACTATTTTGTCAGACGAACTACTTTGTCAGATTAACTACTTTGTGAGACGAACTACTTCGTCAGATTAACTATTTTGTCAGATTAACTATTTTGTGAGACGAACTACTTTGTCAAATTAACTACTTTGTCAGACGAACTACTTTGTCAGATTAACTACTTTGTTAGACTAACTACTATCATTACTTAAGAACAGGATGATTTTATTGTATATTCTTTGCTAAATTATCCTGATGTGTTCTTGAAATATTCAAAACATTTCAATCTATATAATTAATACTATACCACATATTTTCTAACATGCAAATAAATAGAAAAAATCATGAAATTATCGACGCAATATTTAAACACTAGATGGCAGCTCAATCATGTTCTGAGTAGGGGTTGGCAAACATTTACTTAATAAACGTTAGTTTGTGATTCCTGTCCAAAAACTAGTTTCGAGAAGTTAAACCTGAAAACTGTTTGTGAGAACAATGAAAGTTTAATACGTAAAAATGTGTATCTCATAATTTACACTTGTGATATATATATATATTCATAGCGGTCCTAAAGATATAAATAATAACATTTTAGATATGTTTCAGTTATTTGCTTACAATTCATATACCTTTGTTAGTTTGGTAAGGAAGGGGTCTTTTGTATGTCAGTTAACCGTTTTTAGCTTCTGAAGACTCTTGATTTCTCTGATATTTTGATTTCATTATTTTCCAAACTCTGAAAATTTTCATGTAGATGAATATGTGGATATAAGTAATAATGCTTCTTCGGTGTTATTGTTGCACTGTTGTTTAATCTCCGGATTGGATATAAGTAATAATGCTTCTTCGGTGTTATTGTTGCACCGTTGTTTAATCTCCGGATTGGATATAAGTAATAATGCTTCTTCGGTGTTATTGTTGCACTGTTGTTTATTCTCCGGCTTGGATATAAATAATAACCCTTCTTCGGTGTTATTGTTGCACTGTTGCTTATTCTCCGGATTGGTTATAAGTTATAATATTTCTTCAGTGTTATTGTTGCACTGTTGTTTATTCTCCGGTTTGGTTATAAGTTATAATATTTCTTCAGTGTTACTGGTTCACTATTTTTGTCTTCAGCTTGATAAAAGTATTACAAGAGAGATGTTGACGATATTTTTGAAATGATTGACGAGCCGGTTAACGAACTTTTCCAGTTTTTAAATGGTAAACATCGAAATATAAAGTTTAATGTTGAAATTCAACAGAATGGCTAAATCTCGTTCTCAGGTTTCATGGTACACTTACCACTAAAGTGTATTATAAACCCACTTTCACAGACTTTATCAACATCTTGAAGGCTTCGCTCCTTCATTTTTTTATAAAATATGTGTTAAATCCCTGTTATACAAGACCTCGAAGCAGGAAATCAAAATCTTTTTTGAAGCAAAATTTCACATTAACAGATGTTAAAAAGAAAATGTTTTCCGTTTTCAATCCTGAACAAGAACAATCCATATCAAAACTGAAAAACTCAGTGCCTCAATCGTTCATTAGTAGCCTGTAAGATCATCTAATTATTGTACATTAAACTTACATCAAGAAGACCCAAGGATGAATTCCACCCACTAACCATCGTATAGGCTGCTAACCATAGCAACCTTAACACAAGTACCCCATCCGTTGTTATATTCCATATTCCAAAGAAAATTCTTGTGTTAGTCATACTCCACTCAGGCGCTATTTGAACACACGTACAGGGGGGGGGGGGGCTTATGGTAATTAACATTTTAGACATAGTCTACATTCCTCGGATGAAGCATAAGAATTTTTTTGGCTTGCAATAGTCACCCGTAGCATTAGCATGCTTTGCGTACAGGCCTGATTTGATATCTGGTTAAAAAAGAAAATTATTAAATAACCCTTAAGTTCAGTTAAAATATTACACAGAAACAGGTTAAATCGGAGACAGACAGCGTTCACTGAAGTAACTTATGAGTTCCCGCGCTCGACGTGCAACCAGGGATATACTGGTTCAACCATTAGAAGGCTCTACAGTCGAATCATAGAACACCCTGACACTAAAACTTATAACACTATTAGTAATACCAGCCACTGTCTAAACGAACGTGATACGCTTTAGTAATACCAGCCACTGTCTAAACAAACGTGATACGCTTAACTCCAGTTTTATCCTTGTCATTCTCCATTAACGGGAATAATTTCGCCTTAGAATACTAGAATCAATCTCTTGGTTTTAAGCCAAAAAAAAAACCAGCTTTAAACCACAGAAGGAGCATGATGGCACTTTACTTCTTCTTAAGTACAGGCTTCGACCATAAGACTGTTTTAAACCGCATTCCATTGTACATTAAAATCTTGTCAAATAGATTCAATGAGTTCCTCAAACCTTAATGTTTGTCTATATGGTGTTACTTGAAAGTCTTGAACTAACATAACGTACGATTTGTTATAGCAAAATATACTACTATTATCCGTAAGTAAGTCCGTTATATTTCAGCGCATCTGTTTACTTATAGCCTTACCCCCCCCCCAGTGGCAAAGCGGTATGTCTGCGTACTTACATCGCTAGAAACCGGGTTTCGATACCCGCGGTAGGAAGAGTACAGATAGCCCATTGCATAGCTTTGTGCTTAATTACAAACAACAACTTATAGCTTTATTTTATAATTAATATTTGTTAACTATAAATGAATCGCACGAATATTTTAATTGGATGAACATAATAGTAGAATACATTATTTATGCTCAGGTGCGTTTCGCTACAGAATCAGGAGTAGTAGCTGGTTTCTATTTATAATTGTTGTCAACGTATAACCATGAATTTAATTTCCTGAATCATTCAGTGCCACTTGTGTAGATTTGCGCGAATTCTGAAATCAACAAAGAAAAGTACGGTTAATATTTTTGCTTCGAAGTTTACTTCTTAGTTGTCAGGTGCGGTCGTGACCTGGTGATTAGCTTACTCAGACTGTGAATCCAAAGGCTAATTAATCTTTTTCTGTTGATGTAAAATTACGCTTCCCACTATGGGGCCATAAGTGCGTTATAAGAGTAGCGGTCAAACCTCGCTGTTCGATTAGACTAGCCCGAAAGTTAGTGGTGGGTGTTATTGACCTTCTGTCTTCCCTCTAGTCTGTCAGTTCAGAATTTGGGACGATAAAACGTGAATATTCGTTTGTGTAGCTCAGCACGAAAATTCTGAAATGCACAAACAAAACCGAGTTCTGAGATTTCACGTAAGTATCTATTCCAGTGTAATTAAACAGGCCTGCAATGGTTTTATTGTTAACACAGGCCTGCGATGGTTTTATTGTTAACACAGGCCTGCTATGGTTTTATTGTCTAGAAATCTTTAAATGTTCTACAGTAATTTCTATTCGCTGAATCCGAAAATGATATCCATTTCTCTCCATCGCGTACAGATTTTTCACAAAACTTTATAATGAAATACGTAAAAGAAATACCACAACACGTAGTTTTGAGACTAAAAGACGTAGATTTCACAAAAACCTATCAGGATGAAAAATGATGCATATTCGTTTGACATCAATGTTCTTCCCTTTTCTTCAGTTTGTTTGTATTTTTGTTAATAAACATA
>NW_013668594.1:27813-30028 GCF_000517525.1 Limulus polyphemus
AATTTGATCTAAGTAAGAGTTTTTTTTTCTCTCCGGATTTGTAAAAAGTTTATTTGTTTGTTTTTAATTATGCACAAAGCTACACAAGGGCTATCTGTGCTCTGCCCACCACGGGTATCGAAACCCGGTTTCTAGCGTTGTAAGTCCGCAGACATACCGCTGTGTCACTGGGGGGCATTTGTAAATAATCCTTACATATTTTCGAACTGTGCGTAGATGAATTATGGAAAATCCGTTATCAAAACCAAAAAAACTTTATGACGTTTAAATTATCAGGCTTCTGTTATTTTCGCGCACCAAATCAGGCTGTAAACACACCATACCCACTTTGTTTTGTTTGCCTTTAAATGGGAGGGAAAAAAAATCCAAATACCCAATGATTATTTGCGTTTGTTCTAAACAGGTAGCTTAAAATAACTCTTCAAATTTTATAGACTTCCGTCTCATTTCATTTTCGTTCATGGAAAAAAAAAAACATTGCTCCATAACCTCCAAATCTAAAGAAGTACTCGCTTAGTTTAAACTAATTAACGCAATTACTTTATACGTTTCAAAAGTAAAATATGTCTTTACCTGTAATTACATTTTTTTTAAAGTTATTATTCTATGAACCTCAAAGTCAAAAACGACCTCCATTATGTTCATGTTGCTTAACTTTAAGAATTCCAAAGATAAATTTGATTTGTTACAGATATTTGCGCAAAGCTACGTAAGGAATATACAACTGGTAGCTTACTCTAATTTAACAGTGCAACTTGGCCGTTACTCTTAAAATGTACATAAGACCCAAAATACGGAACGCTATTTTTATGGGGGGGGGGGAGTAACGGGACACAAACCACGAACCCTCGGATCCCTATTCTGGCGCCCTAATAATTAAGCCATACTCCAATGGTTAAGAGATCCTCACTTGTTCTGTTAATTTTATCATTCTATAAACCTTAAAGATAAAGAAGTCCTTGTCTACATCAAAGCTACGTACACGAAAACATATCGAGATCTCACAGACATTTCATTAGGTTTTGGTTTTGTTTTTTGTTTTTTGAATATTGATTACAAAACGTGCTTGTTCATTTAAAATATGTAGTTTTCATACCGTCTGAATATGTAAAACATGTTACATAATTGTTATTTATTTACCCTGATACAAAATGTACGTTTTTTTTAGTTAAAAAACACAGTTAATCTGAAGTTATACTTAAGCAGAAACTACACGATGGGGATATCTGTAATCTGCACACCATGGGTATTAAAACCCAGTTTATAGCGTTATAAGCCTACAGATTTACCACTGTGCCACTGGGATGTTCTTAAGTTCTGACATATTATTACACAAGTGTAAAAAAAAATGCATCATTTTATCAACCTTGTTTGAAAACTAAATTACTCTTTCACTTTAGAAGATTTCTCATGATTTCAGGCTAGTTATAAATACATCGAATAAATATTTGCAAATACAATTACTTAAATTACAACTATTATAATAATATTTTAATTATTTTCGTTTTCCAGAGTCCCCTGGTGAATCAGCTGTCCGTTCACAGACTTACAGTGTTAAAATCCGACGTTCGCTTTCCAGCGATGGACTAAAAATGGTGCATTTTGTTGTTATCTGAGGCTATTTCTACACCATTAAGGTGTGATGTATGGGGAGCGATTGCACCTTTCACACGCCCCCTTCTACCTACGCGCATGAACATATAGTAATACTTAGTTTAACTAACATGATTTTGACCTCAGTTTATGAATGGATTCACCTTTGGTCTAAGCTTTAGAAATTCACTAATGAATCCGTTCTGATCTTAGGCAAAGTAATCGTCTAATTAATACATAAATAATAATAATAAATACACGTCCATTTTCATTGAACTTATAAGATAAGTGATAGTTTACATGCTAAACTAAACCGATTGAATTCTGGCTTCAGTTTATGAATGGGTAAGCTCTTTTGTATAGGGAGGCTATGTTTATCTAACCAAGTGCCAATGATGAACATAGCCTCCATTTAAAAAGAACTTAGTGAGGTTAGTTTAGCTTCTAAACTGTAACTTGTAAGTTCAAAATCTATGATTATTCATAATAATACTAGTTTTGAAACCCATCAAACTTTATTACTTCGTTTCATAATAATACTAGTTAGAAACCCATCAAACTTTATTACTTCGTTTCATAATAATACTAGTTAGAAACCCATCAAACTTTATTACTTCGTTTC
>NW_013668594.1:31001-32519 GCF_000517525.1 Limulus polyphemus
ATTCAACTCTGTTTATAAACTTAAATAATTAGAAGCCGGATTTCGATACCCGTGGTGGGCAGAGCACAGGTAGCCCATTGTGTAGCTTTGTGCTTAATTCAAAACAAGACGTAAATAAATTTAACGAGTCAAATGACGCTTTATGTTATATCAAAGAATATATTTTCCCTTATATTTTTACGTTTAAAGCATAATAACATTGCAAATGTTGATACACTTGCAAATACTTCTGTCTGTCTGTCTGTTTCAGATTTTGCGTGGAAAGCAAGTCGCATGAAAGAAATGAATAGCTGTTGACTGAAGGAAAGGCGTAGCGATATATTGAGTGTATAGTACATAGCTAAGCTACCTAAGAACAGATTTCGATACTAGTGATGGACATAGCACAGATAGCCAATGTGTATCTTTGTATTTAACCCAAACCAAAACCAAACCTATGTAAGAACTCTTAGACCAGCACTTACATTGTGTTAATACGATCAACTTCATATTTTCCACCTGCTTTCCTTGAGTTTGATCTGTTTCACTTTTTTCCACCTGCTTTCCTTGTGTTTCATTTTTAATAATACTAGCTTAGAAACCCATCAAACTTTATTACTTCGTTTCTTAATAATACTAGTTAGAAACCCATCAAACTTTATTACTTCGTTTCTTAATAATACTAGTTAGAAACCCATCAAACTTTATTACTTCGTGCTTCTGAACAATGTGACTTACCATTATAAAGATCTCTTGTTCACATGTTCCTACTTCCAGTTTCCAGCGTTTCGCTTTAGTCTCCTTCATGTAATCCCCCACAAAGAAGAAACAAATACTGTTAGTCACACTCTAGTCAGACCGAACAGTGTTCTGATTCAAAATCGCGAAAGTTTTATATGGTTCTGTAGAAATAAAGAAAATGAGCTATATGTAAAAAGCTTAGATTACATCAGAGAACCTTGTATTTTAACGATGGGAATGATGCAATCTAGAGAGAAGTTTGTAATAATAAGAATTACAAGGTGAACCGCTAATTGTTAGAAGGACCTAAAATTAAAGTTGATCCAGTTCACGCCTATTCCTTAATACCTCATATCGTACAGTAGAAGAAGAAATTCATGGACGTCACGAAGAATAACTGGATCTGTAATTTAGTGCTTTTAAGAACCACGTGGTTAAAGAGATAAGGTATTTTCAAAGTTACTTTAGATATAGAATTTGAACTGTTTTTTTCCCTACTGTTTCAATATGTCTGTGTCAGACGTAGAAAATGAATTCATTTTGATGTTGTTTTTCATCACGTATCAAAACATAAGGAAAGCAGGTGAAAAAGTTAAACAAATCAAACACAAGGAAAGTAGGTGAAAAAAGTTAAACAAATCAAACACAAGGAAAGTAAGTGAAAAAGTAAAACGAAACGAAGTAATAAAGTTTGATGGGTTTCTAACTAGTATTATTATGAAACGAAGTAATAAAGTTTGATGGGTTTCTAACTAGTATTATTATGAAACGAAGTAATAAAGTTTGATGGGTTTCAAA
>NW_013668594.1:33519-45680 GCF_000517525.1 Limulus polyphemus
CATTTGACTCGTTAAATTTATTTACGTCTTGTTTTGAATTAAGCACAAAGCTACACAATGGGCTACCTGTGCTCTGCCCACCACGGGTATCGAAATCCGGCTTCTAATTATTTAAGTTTATAAACAGAGTTGAATACATTGTATTAAAAGGATTATGAATGTACAAATCAGCGAGTAACATGATACAAATAATCTACGCCAGTTGCACAGGAAAGGTCACCACAGGAAAGGTCATCAGTTAAGAATAGATACTTTCAATAATGTGGTATGAAACTATTGTTGAAGCCTTGGCATAGTACAAAGCCATAGTATTGCCATAGTACAAAACCATAGTATTGCCATAGTACAAAGCCATAGTATTGCCATAGTACAAAGCCATAGTATTGCCATAGTACAAAGCCATAGTATTGCCATAGTACAAAGCCATAGTATTGCCATAGTACAAAGCCATAGTATTGCCATAGTACAAAGCCAACAAATGAATAGAAATGTAGGCAGTGCGTGTATTGTAGCAGACAATAAGTAATATCCGTGTGAGGTTGCTTTGTGCTTGTATTTAACAAGGCTGTCTTGTAACCGATAGGAGTCCGAAAGGGAAATGAAATGTTAGTGTTGAAGAATTTTCATGGTCACAAAATCGAAATTAACCAGACCTGTTTTGGGTTACTTGTGCAAGTATGTTGCTGTGTAGTCTCGTCCTCATTTCTTTCGTACTGGACACGAAATTTGTTCTGTATAAAAACTATAGATTACTGGAAGAAATGTGTGTTGCATCCTAGGATAACTGTTGTCATGGTAACATTAGAGAGCACAGCTGAATTGTGGTCAAGCGCGATACCCGATGAATCCTGGGGGACTGAGCCATCCATAGGTGAAGGACGTATATATTCTACAGGTGATACGTCTGTAGAAATGTCGTTTCACCAAGGCAACATTTCTAACACTGTTCCCATGGGATGTTTTGGAAAGGAAAATCGTTGTAATTGGGCCTTTACAATTTTAACCTACACTTGTGACCAAACTTTCTGACCAATCAAGTCCTTATGTGTTCAATGCAGACTCTTTCTATTTACGATCAAATCTTTAACCCTTCTTGTTTTCAACTAGCCAGTTGTGGAGCATTCTATTTGTGCTACCAGTACACATGAAGAGTTTTCTTAAGCCATGCAGAGTGAGTATACTGAAATTTTCTTATTCAGTGAGTTTTATAACATGAGGGAATGTCCAACAGTGCCTTAGACCCTTAGGGTTATCCTACCTCTCTCCTCATCGGCCATAAGATATATGGCCAAGGCTGCTACCACCAGCATAGTCCCGAAGCCACCAACCAAGACCTCCGTGGGGTCAGAGACGGAGACTCCAACGGGTGACATAACTGAAATGACATATCTACTTTTCTTTCCTCTCACAACACTCTGAGCCTTCAGACTAAATGTCATAGACTTATGTAGAAGAACCAGGTTTACAAGTTGATTTCCTCTTGCTAACACTTAAGATAAAGATAAAGTTAAAGACATTTGTAATACATCAGGTAAGTTAAAATCTGATTTAGACATTAAATAAATAAACTTTAATAATAAGGCAATAATTTACTGTTATTTAACTAAAGCTTTTAATGATATTGGCATACAATAAACATTGAGTAAGTTATACAAACCAAAATGATTTGGTTAAGAGATTAACCATATCATTTACAGTAAGTTTAGGCATTTTACTCAATGGACATGGATAGAGTTTACTGCATCTGTTTACTGTATATCAATGTAATATAATTATTTATATATCATTGAAAATGTAGGCAAAAAGTAGAGGGCAAATGTATAGGAAATGGCTATGACATGAAACACACAGGTGATAAAAATACTAGTGCCACAAACAATGAGGAACTGAATGGTTAATTTATCATTTTAAAATACATTATTTCGGAAAGAACTAAAGAAAGTGGAACACATTGTACAAGAGCTATTGATTATAACGCCTGAAATAACTAGTAGATATTGTTGTACCTAATTTTATAAAGTAAAACGATCATAACAAAACCAATGTGTATTTGTCTGTCTTTGAATTTCACGCAAAGCTACAGGAGGATTATCTGCTCTAGATGTCCCTAATTTAGCAGTGCTATTCTTTTATCAACGAATAGTGGGATTGACCGAAACTTCATAACGTCCCCACGGCTGCAAAGGCTAGCAATCAGAACATTTAGTTTCTTGCAGCAACAAGTGTTATAATTAGTATTAGGCCTATTATATTTTTAACACTGCATTCTATGTTTAGTCCCTTAGGGATTTTCTAGAATTAGAAAAGCGTATCATAATAGTATTCCAACCTAATACTGATGTCTAATGAATGATGTATATATTAACTGACATAAATTTCTACACCTCCTTCAATGATAACTCGTATGTCTGAAACTCAGTTATAATTGACGATTTCGGGTTAAAAATCCCGAAATAGTTCGACATATCAAATTAAGTTTTTCAAAAGGACGGTACTCAAATCAAGGAAACATAATTTTATTTCAAACAAAATAAATTCCTTTATATAAATAACAGGCCTGGCATGGCCAGGTGGTTAGGGTGCTCGACTCGCACTTTGCGGGTCGCGGGTTCAAATCCCCGTCACACCGAACATGCTCGCCCTTTCAGCCGTGGGGGCGTTATAATGTAACTGTCAATCCCACTATTCGTTGGTAAAAGAGTAGCCCAAGAGTTGACGGTGGGTGGTGATGACTAGCTGTATTCCCTCTAGTCTTACACTGCTAAATTAGGGACGGCTAGCGCAGATAGCCCTCATATAGCTTTGCGCGAAATTAAAAACAAACAAACAATATAAGTAACATCATCATGACAAAGGTAAGATGCAATGTAAAATAGTCCTCACTTCCAATAATAATCACCTAGCTTTCTGATAAAATGAAACGTGACAATATATCCTGTCCGATTTACAAAGATACTATTAAGCTATAAATGGGCTATCCGTGGTCTGCCCGATGCAAGTATCGAAACCTGGTATTAGCATTATAAGCACTCAAATTTACCCCTGAGACATAGGGGCATTATAGCGCTGATTTGAGTAAATGGTCTCTAACATTGATATAAGATCAGCTAATCATAATTTTGTATTCTGATTACTTAAAAAGGTTTATTTAATTTAAAATATAAATTTGCACATTGTTTTGGCAGACATACTTTAGATCGTCTGATGGTTGCACATAACCCAGATAGATATCCATCATGACTGGTATATCACAAAATGAAGTTGTTAAAATGTTGACTAACCTGGAGAAGAATTTTGATTTAATTACATCATGTTTCCCGGTATTCAACATTACATATACATCCTTTAACTCCAGAGAAGTACTTTAACTCCAGAGAAGACTTTAACTCCAGAGAAGATTTATTTTATTTCATACCAGACATCAAAAAGTATATATTTCAATTCAATGACATTCAAGTGGATCTTTATTTCTCATAGAACGTTTGTATAAATTGTAGACAGTCAAATGTAAAGAAACTTTAATCAGTGCAACAGAGTAAACATAATTGAAAATGCCAGCTAAACTGGATCATCAAACTAAGAATACTCCAATAGTATTTAAACAATTTAATCCTCTTTCAGAAAGTTTAGGCTCTTATAGACTTAGCAGCCTGAAAAAAAAGTCATCACAGGTAGCGGAATAAATCTGAATTTTTGGGGCACAGATGATTGGGGCATCTTATTTTTTAACATTGATCAATTCAAAGTCGAAGCAATGACTTACCCTGACAATTATATATAAATCTTTATTCTCCATTGAAAGTGACACTTCCATACCATACCACATCAAAATATGGGGGGGGGGGGATTATCAATAATCTAAATGAATATTTTAAATATACGGGTATATGTTTAATCAGTGTTATAATAACGATTGGAAGTCTGTTGTTAAATAACTTTGAAATAAAATTACATAAAATAAGAATACAATAATTAAAATAACTTTTACACAGTCTTTCACTCCAATTCTTATTATTGTATCCTTGCTACACAATTGTATCCTTGCATCCCAGGCAGTTCTGCACAACACTGGAAACGTGACGCTTATAGCACGAGAATTGGAGGTAACAGAACAGTAAACTAAATAAAATCGCTGTATGTTCTAAAAATGCCTTTAACACAAGAAATGAGGTCACTTGATAGTTTATAAATACTTAATACTATGTCTAAGGTTTCGTTTTCTTTATCCAACACTTTCCTGAAAGTAGTGTAGCAAATGGAGATGTTATGTAAATTAAAACGATTTCAATGCATTCCTACATCATTACTTTGGCTTAATGTCAAAAATATTTCTTATGTCTTTTATTATAATCTCATTTACATATGACATTTGTCCCATAAATTTACATTTACTTAACTTTATATCACTTTATTTCATGGAACATGTCACGAAGAGAAATGAACAAAAAAGAATTAAGAATGGAGAGTAGGAAGGAGAGATCAGTTATAATGTAACTAAGGAGAGAACAGTTATAATGTAACTAAGGAGAGAACAGTTATAGTGTAACTAAGGAGAGAACAGTTATAATGTAACTAAGGAGAGAACAGTTATAATGTAACTAAGGAGAGAACAGTTATAATGTAACTAAGGAGAGAACAGTTATAGTGTAACTAAGGAGAGAACAGTTATAATGTAACTAAGGAGAGAACAGTTATAGTGTAACTAAGGAGAGAACAGTTATAATGTAACTAAGGAGAGAACAGTTATAATGTAACTAAGGAGAGAACAGTATAATGTAACTAAAGTGAGAACAGTTATAATTTAACTAAGGAGAGAACAGTTATAATGTAACCAAGGAGAGAACAGTTATAATGTAACTAAGGAGAGAACAGTTATAATGTAACTAAGGAGAGAACAGTTATAATGTAACTAAAGTGAGAACAGTTATAATGTAACTAAGAAAAGAACAGTTATAGCTAAGGAGAGAACAGTTATAATGTAACTAAAGAGAGAACAGTTATAATGTAACTAAGGAGAGAACAGTTATAATGTAACTAAGGAGAGAACAGTATAATGTAACTAAAGAGAGAACAGTTATAATGTAACTAAGGTGAGAACAGTTATAATGTAACTAAGGTGAGAACAGTTATAATGTAACTTGATGCGGTCGCTTTATTCTACTACGAGCTTACTGCTATATCACATTTTAAAAATACTTAATACAGTTAAGAGCAACCTTTATTTGAGACTGATATACAGACTCAAATATATTCTACATGTTTTGACGCTTCAATACGTCATATTCAGAAGTGTAAATCACAAGAACATTACACTTTTATGTTTTCTTACATATTTTTTACATAATTTCACGACATCTTCTTACATGTCATCCCTTAATCCTCATCCTTGTTTATACATCATCATCTTTCCTATATATATAACTATCTCCACTAGTTCACGAATATTTCTGGTGTTGTCATTTTTGGGTTGAGCTAATATAATGTGCTATTTACTAACATGTTAACATCTTAAGTTTGTTATATATATGCTTTCACGTTCACAAGTAAGTTTTTAAATAGCTGTTTTATCATTTATAATAACTTTAACGTTAGTTATCTTTCCCGGAAGGAACAGCGGTAAGTTCACAAAGTCACGACATTAAAATCCGAGGTTCGATTCCTCACGGAATATAAAACAAAGAAAGAAACGTTTATTCTTAATCTTAGTTAATGATTGCTTAATCCTGTTTGTTGGTTTGCATATAGGGGAAAATATTGTTTTTAAAAACTTTACAAGATAAATCATGTACATGGGACAAAATTAACCCTTCTTTTACAGTTTTTCAAATATTTTAATTACAATTAATGTTATCGAGAGCCTAGTTTCCAAATTTCTTAACTGCTCTATCAATGATACCCGGGTATAAATCTCTGCCAACTGTTATATGTCTCAACAATAGCATCTCATTAGCTAATTCCTGTTCAGAATACAATTCTATAGATGTATGTAACTAAAAAAAAAATATAAAGTTGATGTTTCTTAAGCTATTGTATGACACGATTGTTGACGTGGAATGATCACAGAGAAAGGTTTACGATAAATTTCAATATTTTATTTTTTCCCCTTCCTTATTACTAATACGTCTAAAAATAAAGTAAACTATTATATCTCATAATCGAATTTAATACGAGTCTCTCAACTAGTTAGATAACTTAAAGTTTTTCTAAGACTCCTTTACCCTGATGTCATCGTGATTTAATCTCCTGAAGATGATTCGTATGTTTAAAGTTAAGCACAAAGCTACACAATGGGCTATCTGTGCTCTGCCCAACATGGGTATCGAAAACCGGTTTCAGGCGTTGTAAGTCCGCAGACATACCGCTATGCAACTGAGAGCGTGTTGAGGAGCGTCGAAAGATATAGTGTATTTGATAATTTAGATCTAACATAGGTCATAGAGATTAAAAACAATTTAATAAATTAACAAAAACATTGTTCTATTTCTCTAAAAATTAAATAGTGTTGCCTAAACTCCTATGAACAACAGCATAATTTATTTGTTTGGTTTAGATGTATATCCTTTGTTCAACAACAACCTGAAATACCTGAAGGTTTATTCGTTTGTCTGTTGTTAAGCGCAAGAATATACATTGGGCTATCTGTGCTCTGCCCAATACGGGTATAGAAACCCGATTTCTAGGATTCTAAGTCCGCAGACATACCGCTGTGCCACTGGGGGTGGGTGGGGGCGTGTGAGGAGCGTCGAAAGATGTAGAGGGTATTTGATAATTTAGACCAATCTCAAATAGAATTATTCTTATTGTGTAAATCAAAAAAGGTTGTTGTTATTAACTCTATTTGTTTGTGATTTTAAATAAATGTCCAAGATTAATTTTATCTTTCAACGAAGATGACACCGATATGAATTAGAATGTGTTGAATATAGTTAATGTATTATTGATGGCTAACATTTAATATATATTATAACCTATGAATTGGTTCTCAGTAGAATGTGTTGAATATAGTTAATGTATTATTGATGGCTAACATTTAATATATATGATAACCTATGAATTGGTTCTCAGTAGAATGTGTTGAATATAGTTAATGTATTATTGATGGCTAACATTTAATATATATGATAACCTACGAATTGGTTCTCAGTAGAATGACTGATATGAGATTGGTATATGTTGGATAACATTATTGAGTGGAAGAAATATTACCAAGGAATTCTCCGGTTGATGTAGCAGAAAGAGTAAAAGTCAGACTCGGATCCAATAAACATGTCATACATTCTCTCATAACCTACAGTCTACATTGCAGAACGTGTTTTTTTTTATGTGATTTCCAATCTTTAACATAATAGTCAACTTAGAAGAAGACTCGACACAATCCTTGGGTTTTGGAACTGCTCTTAAAATGTACAGATAACTCTGTTTTTTTATGACATCTTTCACGAAAGTCCTTAAGATCGATTTTTCAATCTTTATAAACGCCGAATCACCACTTTTTCATTACAACCTGCTACAAATATATTAAAAAACTTACTAATGAAGAAAAGTCTACCCAGTGATTACTTTATTATTAATGACTAACCACCCAGTTTTATCCGTACATCTCAAATTATTAATACCTCCAACAAAAAATGTAGAACAAATCCAGAGCCAGTTTCTTCTATTAAACATATCGAAACCAAAACCAAGAAACACGCTGAGTGGAGTTTGCCAAGAATGCAAAGTTTACCTTAAAATTATGTATAAGGTCCCTTATTATTCCTTAAGATATTTGGAAATTGGATACATTTATATGGATCAGACAATAAACGAGCATTAAGGCATTATAAAACTGTTGTATCTGGATAAATCGGCCTTAACTCCAATACAAGGCAAATATACACCCAACTGGAGCAAACCCTCAACGGTATATATATATATAAGTGTGTTCAGAATTTTACTTTAAACCTTTAAACCAAAAATTAAAATAAATGTTTTAGTAGCAAAAGAAACAAATAACAAGGCTTCCTTGTTTGCACCAGAACGTCACGCAAGGCTGCCCAAGAACTACCCATGTATATCAGTCCCTAATGTTGAACTGATAGACCAGAGCTGCGCTTCTCAACTTTTTCGATACCAGGGACCGGTTCGCTTCCTCGCTAAGCTGTAGCAGAACCCTGATTAAATGTGTTCTGAAGGTCATGTTTGGTGTTCACCTGTACAGAGTGAGAGGAGACAACTCCATCATTGTAAATGACTGGCATTGCTATGTTTTTGGTTCCTGTGTGTTTCCTAAATTTGTGGATGTTCCAGAATGAAGTTATTGTGAGAGTTGCTTTGTTCTATAGTTCGTTCTACTTCATGTCACGTGCAATCCTTCAATTTATTCAATGGTAAAGATATGCTTGGTATGCCTTTATTCAATGGTGAAGATATGCTTGGTATAACTTTATTCAATGGTGAAGATATGCTTGGTATAACTTTATTCAATGGTGAAGATATGCTTGGTATAACTTTATTCAATGGTGAAGATATGCTTGAGAGCACGAGAAGTGCCCAATACGTCCAAAGTCCTACTTCGGATTTTTAGATTGTTTGATATTGTTCTAGTCCTTACACGCCTCACACATGATGTCCCCATATGCCAAGTAGAAATGGCTCTCAAGATAGGGTTAGCAAAAACCAAGATCTATAGTGGAGTCTGTGTCATCTTGGTGCTCAGCAGTTCGTTTATTGTTCAACCAAGCTTGGTGGCTATACAGTATAATCAAAACATTTTTATTTTCATTTGTTGTTTCACCTGCATCGCACGTGGGGGTTTGGTATTGAAGTTTCTTGAAATTTTATTGGATCTGCTCTATCCGTCACTAATCTAGAAGTGGTTCACTAGAAGGAAGTCAGCTAGCTAGTCAACACCACCTACCATCAACTCTTAGGCTACTCTTTTACCAACGCTATCCGTCACTAATTTAGAAGTGGTTCACTAGAAGGAAGACAGCTAGCTAGTCAACACCATCCACCACCAATTCTTAGGCTACTTTTTTACCAAAGATAAGTGAGATTGACCGTAAACGTTATAACGCCCCCACAGCAGAAAGGGTGATCACGTTCAGTGAAGGGGTTCGAAGCCGAGACCTGCAAAGTCCGAATCGACCGTTATAATCACTAGGCCTTGCCAAACCAACACAATAATTGTGTGGAAGTACAAATTTCTTGCTAATTAAAGACTACGAAAACGGATATTTTAATGAGAGGCCTATAAAACCTAACATTTTATGTTTTATAAGATAATATAAGACATATCCGTTTGTACGGATTGCGCATATTGGCAAAAATAATAGAAACTTCAATGAGAAAATGACAGCACAATTAGACAACGAAACTTGACTGATGCAAATATAAACAGGTCAAGACGCTAATACCGGTTAGTGAGGCTTAGTGAATAACCTGTTCCTTGAAGCGCCTGGAGGAAAGAATAACAAGTATAGAAATATAATTTTTTACGAAGAATGTAGAATTTTTCATAGTATATTGCTTATTCATTGGTTATTTGTGCTCTCAGTTTCATTAAATAAATACCCTAAATTATATACTCACGTAACCAACGAAAGCAAAATAAAACATACTTAGAACATAGTTATTTTCACAACTACACTAAACTTCTAAGCTCTTAGTCTATAATCCACACAACAATGTTTTTCCCATGTTTTACAATAATTACATCTATGTGGCTCTAATCTCATTCAGGCAGGAGATATTTATAATTACATCTATGTGGCGCTAATCTCATTCAGCAGCAGATATTTATAATTACATCTATGTGGCGCTAATCTCATTCAGGCAGCAGATATTTATAATTACATCTATGTGGCGCTAATCTCATTCAGGCAGCAGATATTTATAATTACACTGAACTAACAATTTACTGTTTTAGTTGACTGGTAGTTGAACAAAGTACAGTATAGTATTTATTGTTGGCATTATTTCTTAACGAAAACACAACCACCATCGATTGTTCTCCATCTTTCAACATAAAACATAACTCAGAAAGTAAAATCTTGTTCCAGTGACTCCTCTTTACGTTAACAACTAGATCTAATCAGCCATTACAAAAATGTGTGTGTTTTAAAGCAAAGCCACATCAGGCTGTCTGCACTGTCCACCGAGGGGTATCGAACCCTAGATTTTAGCGTTATAAGTTCGTGGACTTACTGCTGTTCCACAGGGAGACATTATAAAAGTAATAATGTGTTTATTTTTTATGAGTTTCATGTTTTAAGGAATTCATAGAATCACTAAAAGTTTTATGTTAAACATTGCTCAGGATCATGAGGTTTACAGATTTTTACAGAGTAACTATTTTACTGGTTGGATAAAAGAATAAAAAGTATAGTCGTATAGTGATAAACTACATGTAATAGGATATACATATTATGACAAACTACATGTAATAGGATATAGATATTATGACAAACTACATGTAAATCTCATTATAGATAAATTTACAAATATTTTTTTAAGTAGTTTACAAAACCAATCCTTCCATGATATATAATTTATATTTTCAGCAAAGTTGTAATAATAATAACTGAGTAATCGAGAACACTAAATAGTTTTAATTAGTAAGTTGAAAAGTAATTGGAAACAGATAACAATCAATAAATGAATAAACTGTTCAGTTCATGAATGGTTCATTTTGAGTAATCGAAAACACTAAATAGTCTTAATCAGTAAGTTTAAAAATAATTGTAAACAGAGAACAAGCAAGATATAAATAAACTGTTCAGATCATACATGGATGATTTTTATATGTCCACTTACTTTATAATTTCATTAAAGGAAAGTAAAATTAGTCCTAATACAAATAGGTCATGCGTGTGTAGGAGCAAACTTAAAATACATTGTTTATTTTACACTTGTTTACTTTCGTTATACGTTGCCTTCAGTGTGCTTTTAGGCTTAAGAGTACATGGCAGAGTTCTGGCACTGCGCATGAGTGGAATCATGGTTCGCTGTTCAGTGTCGCATAAACATGCTCCGAACTACGGAGTCATCAAAATTAACGATCAAATTTCACCATTAGATTAAAAAAAAGATTAGTCTAAAGGTCAGTGTTGGCTGCCCTTGACTAGCTGTCTTGTTTCCAGTTTATTTGCTTAAAAATAAAAATGATTATTAATAGAAATAAACCTAACACAATAAAAGCAAAATGGAAAATGAAATAATCACCCAATTTGATACGATATGGTGGCATAAATTATGTTTTTCTCTCACTGTATTAGTGTTATATCTGTTTATCTCTGTTTTACACGCTTTTCAGTTTATGCTTCCAGTTATTAATTTTACATACACTCTTTCACAAAAAAAACAACAAAAAACAAACAAAGAAAGACGTCCTAGTCTTACGAATTCCGAAATTCATGTCTTCTTAAGTTTCATTAATGTCATATTTTATATAAAAATAGGTAATCCTAAAAAGCTCTAAAATGTGACATTATATGTTAATATAACATCGAAATCTCTGTGTAACTCGTAGTCTAACGTAGTTTGTTTTTTGTTTGTATGTGTGTATTTTTTTCGTTTGGCGTCCATTGTAGCACGAACGAACACGATAGTTTCAATCTAACGAACATATTATTTGCTGTTGACATTCACAATACAATCTTTCATATTGTAGGCGGTTTCCATACTTAGATGTTTCACATGTCCATTGTTAGTTTCAATCTGAAAAGGCCTGATATCAAATTATAAGCTTCCCTGTAGCAAATATGCTATTTGTTTTATGTGACAATTCATTAGTAACCTTTTTCATGAGATCAGCCATTTTAACGTGATGAAAACAACAAAATGATTGAAACTTTTCATAAGGAAAATATTCAAGAGTGAAGTTTAACTACTGATGGAAAGAGCCTGCATATGCAAAGACTTCCTTGAGAAACAGGTTGTCAGCAGTCCAAATGGAAAAAAAATATATATATGTTATCAAAGTATCCTAACCGAACTTTTCTCAAGGATTTGATTTTCAATCCCATCGATAAATATGTTTGCAACGTTGCTGGCCATTCTCTATGGTCTACATGGAATATTTCTGGAGAAATTAGGCTATTTCAGACAAATGATTATACGTCGCTCTCGGGAACAGAAACGACCGATTCCCTTATACAAATGCATTTTCTTGATAACAC
>NW_013668594.1:46680-53253 GCF_000517525.1 Limulus polyphemus
GTGTATTCCGCCCAAAGCTAAGCAATCCAAACCAGTGGGTGAACACGACTGTTGGCCTTCAGTTAGATATCATTATCTACATAACTGTCACACTTACAGTACACACATTAAATATTAGAGCGGAATTCACGTGTGATTTGTCTTTTTTTTTTGAAGCATTTTAAATTGTTTCAACGTTGAGTATCCACACATTAAAGATTGCCAATTTCTGCACGTGTTTGTCAACTAGAACAACAACAAAAAAGTTAATGTAAGGTAAACTCAAGGACAGAACAACAATAGATGAATTTTTAGTTTTCACGTATAAATTATCATAAGCATTGTCTTACACTTCTGTGGAAATACTAAAAAGAAAAGACCAGGTAGAAAATGTCTTAGCTGTTGTGTAGACCAAAAAAAAATTAAGAGTGCGTTTTAGTTCTGGTATTTATTCCATAGAGAATATCAAATTATATGTGTTGTAAATGGTACTGAGTTAAAATAACACCTTTAAAACACGCTGTGGTTACCATTGGTCAACCCTCAAATTACACACTTGTTTGTAAATCGTTTACTATACGATTCAGAGTTCCACATATTATTTCCCCCAGTGGCACATTAGTTAAGTTTGAAGTCTCATAACACTAAAAATAGGATTTCGATACCTGTAGTGGGTACACCACAGATGGCCTATTATGTAGCTTTGTGCTTAACTCCAAACCAACGAAGAAACCAAACAGCTACATTTTTATAGCAATAAAAGTAATTTACTGCTTGATCGAAAAATCATTAGCTCATGTCTCAGGCTTTGAATAAGTTAGCTCTCTTTTATTCTGTTCATCATTGGCCGTTGCTGAGATCTTAAACCAATTAGAATGGACAGTATCGTCACATTCTCTTCGGGCACGTTCAAGTATACTTGGCTTAACATGTTATTTCATTCATGTTAATATTATTTGTTTGTTTGTGTGTGTGTGTGTGATTCAATAAAGTGTTTAAAATGCACGAAATCCAACCTACAAACTTCGTTTCTAACAATTTAGGTTCGGCATGGCCAGGTGGTTAGGGCGCTCGACTCGCAATCTGAAGGTCGCGGGTTCGAATCCACGTCCCACCAAACATGCTTACCCTTTCAGCCGAGGAGGCGTTATAATGTGACGGTCAATCCCACTATTCGTTGGTAAAAGAGTAGCCCAAGTGTTGGCGGTGGGTGGTGATGACTAGCTGTCTTCCCTCTAGTCTTACACTGTTAAATTAGGGACATATAGCGCAGATAGCCCTCGCGTAGCTTTGAGGGAAATTAAAAACAAACAAACAAACAAAACAAAGTTAACAATTTAAGTGCCTCAACTGAATGTCTTGTTGACGATCTCAATAACTGATATTTTCTTGTCTGATTTCAAAATTAAGTAATTCAATTTGAGTTCCACGATACTGTCTGGTGTGGTTAAACTGAGGAAAGGAAACTTTAAAACTAAGGAAAGGAAATTATTCAGAAAATATAAAAATAGATGTACTCTTTCAGACTTTCTAAATATGGTTATTACAGATTTACCTTATCTATGTTTGTTCATATTCGCCAATTAACTTATTGGTAGGGAATTTGAAAGGTAATAAATACATTAAGGCTTAGCAGACATAGTGTAATCAAGGAGTTATTAAACTTAATTAATATGATCCCGTTTTGCTGCGTACCTCTCCCACGCACTCCGTATAAACTACTTGTGTATATACTCTACATGTTATTTTCCGATGCTAATTGTTCTTACTATATTACTTAATGGTATTAATATGTGTACGATAGTTTTTAAAACATCTTTATATTTTCAAATATAGTTTACATGCTCCTATATGCTGACTCACCGCACCCCCTTCGGAGGGAGAGCCCCACAATTTGCACACCACGGTTGTAGCCATTTATCAATAACAGCTAAAAACTAAACCCCTCCTGAAACTAAAATATTACTAAAAACTAATGCCTCCCCCTCCCTATAAAACTAAAATAGATGGACTAAGGTAGAATCTAAAAACCCGTGGCCATAAAGGAGGAGGTCTCGTTTTAGATGCCCCCCCGGTGGTACAGCGGTATGTCTGCGGACTTATAACGCTAGAAACCGGGTTTTGATACCCGTGGTGAGAAGAGCACAGATAGCCTATTGTGCAGCTTTGTGCTAAATTACAAACGAACGAACAGTTTTCGATTTTGTTTTGGGGGAAAGGGGGTACGTACATAAAGGGGTATTTTGATATTTTAGTTCACACGTACACAGAAAATGAACCAAATCTTAGCAGTTTGAAGGCCTTTGTTTTTACGGCGATAATAATATTATAGGTGATAAAATAACAAGTATTAAAACAAAGAAATATGATGCTCACTTTTAAATAATTGTTGGTTAATCTGTTTGTTTATCCACAATCTTTAGGGTTAACATGTGAGTATTTATTTATGAGATGTGTTTAAAGTAATCAGTGTTTCACCTTTTACATAATCATTACATCGTTGTTATTCTGAACTTAATTATAACTCTTCGTTTTCTTCTTGAGACTCTTGCTATTGTTAGAACATTAGAAATGTCATAAAATGTCATTAGAACATAAAAATGTCATTATTGTGTCATTAAAGCACGAGATTTGTACCTTATCCTCTAAATTTTATAACCTCATTACATAAGCGAAATTGGTATCCTATCTGATACGTCTGCTTAACTTGATTGTGTGACCTTGTTGAAGTGTGAATCCGACGGTTCATGGTTCGCATATCGTTGCCGAAAAATAAAATCATGCTCCGCACTTTGGGTTCGTGGGTGCGTGATAAGAGTTGTGATCAAAACCCACTATTCAGTTATTGTAGCCAAAGTGTCTTCAGTGAACATTGGTAACTAGTTGACTTTCCTCAGGACTATCAGTTAAAGATTATGGATGGCTAACACAGATAGTACTTGTGTAGCTTTACACGATTATCCGAAACAAACAATTATAGAACCGTATTACTGGTTCTCAGGTTTCGCATTCTAATGTGATAGCTAGCAAGCTCGTGCTTTATTTATAAACTTTTCCACTCAGTAAAAATAAATTTAAAGTCTAAGACTTTTCACAAAATGTGTTTAAACTGGTAATAAATTTAAAGTCTAAGACTTTTCACAAAATGTGTTTAAACTGGTATAAAAAGTATATTAACGAAAGAAACGAAACATTGACCTTTCTGAAATTATATAGTAATTTAAAGCATAACAGTTTAAACACGTTTTGTGAAAAGTCTTAGACTTTAAATTTATTTAAAAATGTTTATTATTTAGAAACATATCATATTCACGATATGGAACGAAACAAATACGTGCTGTAAAATTTGTAGTAATACAATAATTATTCTAATAGAACAAAACCAAGACGTACTGTAAAATTTGTAACAATACAACAGGTATTGTAATAAAACTAAACAAAGACGTACTGTAAAATTTGTAACAATACAACAGTTATTGTAATAAAATAAAACAAAGACGTACTGTAAAATTTGTAACAATACAACAGTTATTGTAATAAAACAAAACAAAGACGTACTGTAAAAGTTGTAACAATACAACACTTTTTGTAATAGAACAAGACAAAGACCTTACTCTGAAATTACGAAGTATCAAGTTAACTAGCTGTCCAGTTTTGTTCACTAAACGCCTGAAATTAACTTAACAGGGGCATAATCATAACGGTCACATTTGATACTTATAAAAACAGTGATCTTTAGGTTAAAGAAATTCATTCAAATTCTGCCCAAAAATGACTTATAAAGTGTTTTATTTCACTCTTTTGCCACGAGAGCCATAAATTCTCCCTACTTCTTATTCTAAATATTTCACGGAATTAATATTTAGTTTTTAACTTGCGGGACCTTCGACGTGTGCTGCTTGAAAAACTTGTTTTATACTTACGACCTGTCGGAAACTTCTATTATTTGAAATGAAAACTTAAAACACTCTTGCCTTGACAACACCAAGGTGTCGTGAGAAAAACTCGTTGTTCTTTTATACCGCTTTATTGTTTCCGAAGGTTAATGCATGTGAAATACTCGTGTGTTGCCTACAGGGTTGTATAAAACCCATAGTGTGTTTAGGGCGTGAGAACCTTGTTTTCCTTGTTAACCTTCGCTTGACTTGGTTTTCTTGGTTTCAGTTCAATAATGCTTGACCCAACTAGAACAAGGCGTGTTTAATAAAATTACTCACGTGTTTCATTAAAAGTGAAACAAATCGTTCCTTACTTCTCTACATATACAACTAATCCAGCATAACTTCGTTCAAAAAAACCCAGAAACTTAAAGTGTAGGCTATCTGATTGGATAAGTTGGACTTGAAACTGATTACGTGCCGATAAAAAATATCTTCAAGTCGTTTTGGGTGAAAAATTAACAACTATTTGTGTTTCTTGATAATATGTTATGGAGAAAAATTAATGTTATACCTTTGTAAAATAAGTCGTATGTAAACATGGTGTAAATGTTCAAACTGTGAACAAATATACTTAGTGAATTTCGGAACAAGATCAAGTTTATTGTTTTAAACTGTTTAATTGGATGCTATGTAATGGTGACTATAACATGAACCATGAGTTACTTTCGCAATTAGATTCATGTAAATACGTACAAACATGGAGAAATTAGTATGAAGTAAATACTTAAACTACTAATTTTCAAAACATATCACGTTCGTACGAGAAGCTAAGTTTAATCTCTCGTTTTATCTCGATTTCAGAAGTACCAGCAAAATTGAATTTTCTAAAATATTCACATTTATTCCGTTGAACAAAGATGTACGTTATCAACATTTTCTATTTATAAATATATATGTTGTTTGTTTTCTTCTTGTGCTCTAGCATTAACTATGGCATTACTGAGATTTTCTTGTTGATAAAATAGTTAATTTTTTTTATTAATAAACTCTTGTATAACATATATAACAATGAGTGCCCGATTTTCTAAACTCTAAATATTCTTTGCAAAATGTACTTAAGTAACGAGCAAAACATACTGTAAAATCGTGGGAAAATTTTATTAAATAAACTGATAAAATACTAGTTTTATCTGGTGAGTTTAATTCCGACACCTTACAGGATATGATCTAAACATCTTTATCAGAAACCTCCGAATGTTCTGGAATATCTATGCTTCATATACAACAGCCGAATAGAAGAAAGACCAGCAGTCGCTTAACTTAATTGTGGGATTGACTGTCACATCTATAACGACCCAAAAGCTGAGAGTGCAGAGCATGCTCAGCTCTATATCGTCGCTCAAACTTTGGACTTCCGATTTGTATCTTTAAATACTAACAGCTAAACCATGTTAGGCCTCGTAGAACATTACAGAAATATACAAATGTTGAGCTTGAATGAAAGTAATGACTTGGAAAAGAAGCTGGCGAAGTCGATATTTGTTATCGATGAATATTTTTTTTTTTTTGAAATTGTGATTTCTGAATAAATATAAATCACATTTAGATCACCAAAGATGATTCTAATAGAGCATTAATCAATTCAATTTCATTTACCTCAATGTTTAGTTTTATTCATCCAAAACACAAAATGACTAGTTTTATATGTATTAGACACTAATAAACTTAGGTCATTATTGCAATACGAAACAAATTACAAGACTATTATATTTGCAATTAAAAATTTTCGTACTTCATAGCTCATTCGGTTCCTTACAAAACTAATTATTTGAATATAAAACTCGTATTAAACTAGTTTTACTCGAGAAGAAAGTGCATTTTTGAACGTTGTAAATAAGGAATTTCAATATAGGTTCTCAAAGTTTTATAAAAGTGCAAACACCTTTCGTTGCTGCAAATATTTAAGAAATTCGAATTTAAGAAATAAGAGGGCGCCAGTTGACGAAGATTTATATAAAATGTTGTATATTTTGTATTGACACAAGCTACTAGTGCATAATCTTCAATGCCCTCCAGTTGTTAAACTACAAGTTTGAGAGCTTAAAATGCTAACATCGAGTTTCGATACCTGCGCTGAGCAGAACAAAGATGGCCCCTTGTATGGTTTTGTACTTGACAAAAAACAAAATTATCAAGAATGACTTTCAACATCCAATCTTTATAGTCTGGCCTCATGTCATAAAAATAGCCCTAGGAAAGTAGTCGTTAAATAATTCTCAGTAGAACACGATATACATTAATTTTCTACACATTTTGAAATTGCTGTATACCAACCTCAATTTCGTGTACTTGCTCCAAAAAGTGTAAAAGAAATGGCCACCAAACCTTGCAAAACACTTTTACTTTTGATCCAGTCAAGCTAGAAAAACGATCTAAGACTCTGTTGTGATATTTTAAGAACTTAAGAAATTCAATTGGAAGAAAATAACGTGTAGAATGTTCAGATGACAATGAAGCATCAGCAAACATAAAAACATAGTTTGGGTTTTTCGTTTATCCATCGAGCTGAGAAATCCTTCTTTTGACATGAACAGTTTGCAAGTATTATCAGAGTATAATTATAGTATTTTGGCACTTGTGTATACGTTACGACGTTACTCCTGAGGATGACGTTGTAACGTCAAAACATGTAGAGGCGTCAACTTTTTGAAGG
>NW_013668594.1:54198-55766 GCF_000517525.1 Limulus polyphemus
AAATATATAACAATGGATGCCGGATTTTATAAACTAAATTTTAAAATTACTTGCAGTTTTTTGTAAAACATACTGTGAAAGCGAGCGAAAGTAACACAAGGAGCTCTGCCCAGTGCGAGTGTCGAAACTTGATGTTAAAATTTTAAGTTCTCAAACTTATTGTTTAACCATTTTAGGGTACTGAAGATTACGCACTAGCAGCTCGTGTTAATACAAAATACACAACATTTTGTATTAGGCTTAGACAACTGGCGCCCTCTTATTTCTTAAATTCGAATTTCGTAAATATTTGCAGCAACAAAAGGTGTTTGCACTTTTATAAAACTTCTAGCACAAGAAAGAACCTAGATTGAAATTTCTTATTTGCAACGTTAAAATATACAGTTTCTTCTCAAGTAAAACTAATTTATTATGAATACGAGTATAAAATCCAAACGATTAGTTGTGTAAGGAACCGAATGAGCTGTGAAGTACAGAATTTTTTAATTCAAAATATAATAATAATCTTGTGATAAGCGAAATTTGTTTATTATGCTACAAACGACACCACTTTATTAAAGTGTCTAAAATATAAGAAAAAAATTAGTCCTTTTGAGTTTTGGACGGATAAAGCTAAAATTTGAGGTTATAGAAATTCAATCTTATTCACAAAATCACAATTTCAACAATAATATGTATATATATATATATGCATCGATAACAAATATATAATTCGCCAGCTTCTTGCCCAAATCATTACTTTCATTCAAGCTCAATGTTTGTATATTTCTGTAATATTTGACGAGGCCTAACAGGATACAAGTCGGAAGTCCAAGGTTTGAGCCACGATATGGTGCTGAACATGCTCTGCACGCTCAGCTTTTTGGTCATTATAGATGTGACAGTCAATCCCACTATTAAGTTAAATGACTGCTACTGAGAGCTTATCTATCTTCTAGTCAGCTGTTGTATATTAGATATAGGTATTCCAGAACCTTGGGATGTTTCTGATGGGGCTGTTCAGACAATGTCGTGTAAGGTGTCGTTGGAATTAAACTCACCAGATATACCTAGGATTTTATCCATTTGTTTTTCCATGAAACTTTCGCTCGCTTTTACAGTACGTAAAAAAAAACTGTAAGTAATTTTAAAATGTTAATTAAGTACATTTTGCAAAGAATATTTAGAGTTTAGAAAATCCGGCATTCATTGTTATATATGTTATATAACTATTTTATCAACAAGAATATCTCAGTAATGCCATAGTTAATGGTAGAGCACAAGAAGAAAACAAACAACATATATTTATAAGTATAAAATGTTGATAACGTACTTCTTTGTCCAATGTAATAAATTATTTGAATATTTTGGAAAATTCAATTTTGCTGGTACTTCTGAAATCGAGATAAAACTAGAGATTAAACTTAGCTTCTCGTACGAACGTGATATGTTTTGAAAATTAGTAGTTTAAGTATTTACTTCATACTAATTTCTCCATGTTTGTACGTATTTACAGAAATCTAATTGCGAAAGTAACTCATGGTTCATATTATAGTCACCATTACATAGCATCCAATTAAACAGTTTCA
>NW_013668594.1:56427-58501 GCF_000517525.1 Limulus polyphemus
CAAGTATCCGCAACTAACTTGTTTTCATAACGATTTTTTAAACCAATTATTTACTGGCTTACGGCGTTTAAACCATAACTTTTAGAATATGTATTCTGTTTCTGTGTGTGTCTACATCCAATCGATATTCTTTGATGTCAAGAAAAGATACAGGAATCACTTTTTTTATTGATAGACAAAAGTTTTCTACTGCACTTCTAGGTTAAAATGTGAGGCATTTTAAATAAATACAACAAAAAGGTTCAGATAAAGTGTTTATCGAAAGAATTAATGAAATCAAAGTTGTGTGGGATTGTACTCTCCTGAAATACATATTTCACACATAGGGTCAAAATAGGGGTGTAATTTACTTAGGTATCTTTCCAACAGGTATGTCGTATCTGTCTGTTTCACATAGAAGGTCATTTTTATACTGGTTTTTCTGAAAATACGTCATAGTAGTCTGTAAAATATATAGTTGATATTTGCATATGTTATGTACGTATGTAGGAGTCTGTCAAATTTATAGTTGATATTGGGATATGTTATGTACGTATGTAGGAGTCTGTCAAATATATAGTTGATATTTGCATACGTTATGTAAGAAAGCTGATGATGTAGTCCTAGGTACTCGGAATTCTGTGGTTAATATTTTGTTTTGTATGACTTGTAGTTTGTTGTTGTTGTTATTTAAGTGGGCAATACATTAAACCAGACAGGACTTGCATATTTTAATACGGTTCTGACGTAAGTTATGTGTATTTTTAGGATGTTTTTTTGCTGATGTACCTTTGTTATTACCTGAGAGACTCCTAAGATAATTAACGCGTTTCCGTGTTCTGTTAGTTCTTTCATTAACATGTTTTGCCTAAACTGATTTTGAATCGTATGTAAGTCCAAGAGATGTTGCAGGGGAATTCCCTGTAGGTAAATATTTGGTGGGCGCTTTGAGAGTTATACCTTCTCATCTGAGAACTTATACTACTATTGGTTGTAAAGAACGTGTGTCATTGATGGTACTATGTATATCATTCTACGTTAGTTGTACTACTATTTGTTGTAAAGAACGTGTGTCATTGATGGTACTATATATATCATTCTACGTTAGTTGTACTACTATTGGTTGTAAAGAACGTGTGTCATTGATGGTACTATGTATATCATTCTACGTTAGTTGTACTACTATTGGTTGTAAAGAACGTGTGTCATTGATGGTACTATATATATATCATTCTACGTTAGTTGTACTACTATTGGTTGTAAAGAACGTGTGTCATTGATGGTACTATGTATATCATTCTACGTTAGTTGTACTACTATTTGTTGTAAAGAACGTGTGTCATTGATGGTACTATATATATCATTCTACGTTATTTGGCAGATATGTTATTTAATATGTTAAGAATAAGTATGAAATATCTATCGATTCGCCACTTGCCACAGAGCTATAACGGTTTCGGGGAATTCCTTGCCTCATCAGTAAACCTGGATAAATGTAAATCAAGAAAGAAGCTGACTATACTTTTTAAGGCTTCTGTTTGAGAGTTGTGAGCAAACAAGAAAAAAACCACGTTTGTTTGTTTTTCGGCAAAGCTACATTGTTGTGTCCTTAGATTTATCGCTATCCTACCGGGGGACTTTTATGTATTTATTATGTATTATCGAGGGAAAATATTTTTAGTCCATAAACCTATCGCTGCCCCCCTGGGTGATTATTATGTATGTATATAGTTTTTATTTTGAATTATATATGTTTATTTTTATTTTTTTCATACATTTTCGATATCAATAGAAATGGTACAGCGTACACATAAAATAAATTATAAAAACTTGAAGTAACACAGCTGAATGGATGCCGAAGGTTTTTTTTTAACATCAGTTTGAAAATGTACACAAATCGTTTAAATAAAACAAGGGACCACTAAATTATCTCATTATAAATGTGTGTCTCGGTTGTCTTAAGCTTCAACTGAGAAAGAAATATTTCTTGAAACTTGTTTTTTGATAGATGTATTTGCACATACTTATTTTTTCGTTTCTATTAGCCCCCCCCAGTGGCACAGCGGTATGTCTGCGGACTTCCAACGCTAGAATC
>NW_013668594.1:58801-68663 GCF_000517525.1 Limulus polyphemus
CACGTGGTGGGCAGAGCACAGATAGCCCATCGTGTAGCTTTGTGCTTAATTACAAACATACATTATCCAAGGCCCCCCTACCCCCAGTGGCACAGCGGTATGTCTGCGGACTTCCAACGCTAGAATCCGGGTTTCGATATCCGTGGTGGGCAGAGCACAGATAGCCCATCGTGTAGCTTTGTGCTCAATTACAAACAAACAAACAAATCGTTTGTATTACAAATCGATTAATCTCTCGCACACTCACAATCAAGAAAATTATTATTTACATTACTGACTTGAAAAAAAACTTTTTAAAAATTCAGATAAACTGATTTTAAGGTTAATAACTAGGAAAGACTTTATATATTTTTTTGTAGAACAAAGGCTAATCGTCTTCAACTTAGACGGCCTGATGCTACAAACCATTTCATTCTAATTACGTGTTACGAGTGCTGTAGAAATGACATTGATTACCATAGAAATGACATTGATTACCATAGAAATGACATTGATTACCATAGAAATAACATTGATTACCATAGCAATGACATTGATTACCATAGAAATGACATTGATTACCATAGAAATAACATTGATTACCATAGAAATAACATTGATTACCATAGAAATAACATTGATTACCATAGAAATGCCATTGATTACCATAGAAATGCCATTGATTACCAAAAACGTACTTCCACCGAAACTAAACTAATTAAGAAATTTTTAGTAATAATCTGTAATGAAACACTTTTCGTTTCGTTTTTTTTATCAGGAAGCTAGAATTAAGCATGTAATCCTAGTAATTCACTAGGTTATAAATGATGTAATTCGTTTTACATGAAAATCAGATAAGAATTAATGGATATGAGTCAAAATAACTAAATTTAAAATAGAACACTATATAATCGCGTATTCTGATATTTAAGTTACTGACCACTTAATTCAGTTTTTATGCCTCATCTCAGTAACTCTAACCTAAATAGAGATATATAACTTATTTAGATCGTAACGACGAGATCAGAAATGCATAGATCTTTACTTCCTGTAGCCTCAGACGTCCCAGCGATCTCCTAAAACTTGAGGAAGTAAACGAACTTAGAGTATTTTTGTCAAAAGATATATGTATATAAACTTGTCCGAACGGAGGCTCAAGAAAGTAAACGAACTTAGAGTATTTTCGTCAAAAGATATATGTATATAAACTTGTCCGAACTGAGACTCAAGAAAGTAAACGAACTTAGAGTATTTTTGTCAAAAATTATATATAAACTTGTTCGAACTGAGACTCAAGAAAGTAAACGAACTTAGAGTATTTTCGTCAAAAGATATATATATATAAACTTGTCCGAACTGAGACTTAGCAGCTACATACCAAACAGAATATAGCTAATCCAAACAAACTGTTGTTTTGTTTTTGTTTGAGAAAGGTAAATGTCTGTATTCCAGATAATACACACGAAATGACAATCGCAATGATCATCAAAATGAACTATACCCTTGAAATTTAATATTTAATGTTAGTTTATAACAAAAACTAAGGAACAGAATAAATAAAGATGTTAATCTTGTTCTGTTTTTACAGTTTAAATATAGGACTCTGTGTTTATTTGGATGTTTTTGAATTGTAATACAAATGGAAGCATTGTTGATTTTGTTTTGCTTTTTTAGTTTCATTACAATACTCTGTGTTTATTTGGATGTTTTTGAATTGTAATACAAATGGAAGCATTGTTGATACTGCTGTTGTGTTTGTTGAATTTCATATAAATAAATATACAGTAATTCAAACTAGGAAAAGTTCAACCTGATTTCGTTCACTCCGGTGTAAAATGTAAGATTAGAAGTATAATTTTTCACACCAGCGCCATGTTTCTTGTATAGAATTACATTTCACTTTTCAACTTACTATTACATTCACACAACGTTTTACTTGCATGTTATTTAATTTTTCATGCGAAGCAACGTACGAATCGGATACTTTAATGCCTTTTAAAGCTACAGATGCTCTATACGTTATTTATTCATGTATTTTCGCGTTCTTCTTCATACTGCTAGTTAGTTCTTTCATCATCAAATTCTTCCCCTCTGAAGATTTATTTCTCTCTCATTATAACTTGTCAATAAATATTTCTACCTGGAGTAAACTTGCATCAACCTCTTTATCGAGATATAAACGCATTCGGTAATAAAGATGATCTAAAATAAATGTTAACACCAGGATATTCGGAGAACCTCTTTATCGAGATGTAAACGCATTCGGTAATAAAGATGATCTAAAATAAATGTTAACACCAGGATATTCGGAGAACCTCTTTATCGAGATGTAAACGCATTCGGTAATAAAGATGATCTAAAATAAATGTTAACACCAGGATATTCGGAGAAAGCGGGAAAATTTGCTTGATGACCTTGCAGTCAACAAAATAATATTTAATGCCTACTTCTTGAGTTGTTTTTCTTCAGTAATTCAGTTAAAGCTAAATACAAATATGAAAAATCCAGTTTCTTATTTATCTGGTGATAAGCAAAAGTCTAGAAAATGGGTCATCTGGGCCCGAAGCACGATTCATTACATAATAACTATGAATTCAGTGTCGCTAATCTTTCTTTTTTTTTGTTATTAATATCGAAGAAATCCCCTCGCTATTGGTTTCATCTAGATGATCATATTTAGCACGCTTCTCATAATTTCGTTTACCAACGGTATCTTTATTAAACAACATGGACTACAGTATGTGTTATTCAGTCGTATATGAGATGAAAGCAAATTTTCACTATCTTTTGGATAAGTATTCTAGTCTATCACTTCAAAATTACGGACGGCTAGCGCAGAAAGCCCTCGAGTAGGTTTGCGCGAAAATCGACAAATCAAACATACAAACCTAACGTCTTTTGTGGGTCCCCCGGAAGGACAGCAGTAGGTCACGCACGTACAACTCAAATCCAGGGTTCGATTACCCTCGGTGGACACAGCAGATAGCCCAATGTGGCTTTGCTCTACAAAAACAAAGCGTCTTTCATGGACTAACTCTATGTTAAATGTTTCTCTTAATTATGTGTAGAGGTATTAATACCTTTTCAGCAGTAAATTTTTAGTTATCGAAAAAGATCTGAACTGATTACAAAATATTCGCCTCTTTTTTACGTCTTCCTTCCTTATACTCCTAAGCTTCATCTTTCAATAATGACAAGTTGAGACGTCTAAAATTGATATTTTGGCTCAGTTTAATTATTTAACACAGTTAGTGGAAACTTGTAATTCGTAAAATAGAGACTATTTCAATCAAAACGATATCAGTTGAAAAACAAAACTTACTTCTCAAAGTTTAGGTTTTTAACATCTGCCCATCACCAGATATACACTCGGATTTAGACAAAACTTACTTCTCAAAGTTTAGGTTTTTAACACCTGCCCATCACCAGATCTATACTCGGATTTAGACATAACTTACTTTTCAAAGTTTAGGTTTTTTAATACCTGCTCATTACTGACTTAATATCCTTGCTTTGTTCAAAGCTCTCTCTCGTTTTTGTTTGTAGCTAAGCCTAAACCTACCCAATGATTGTTTGTTTGTAGAGCTACATTGAATTACATGTTGTTTCCACCGTGTGGAATCGAACCCCGGAATTTAGTCCGTAGACTTATCGCTGTTTCACCGGAAGGATGTAAGGAAATGAATACCTTGTAAATTCTAAAGCGTTAGAGTTTACATAGTTACCACTATGTTAGTATTACGAAAAACAATAGTGTCGATTGGATTTCTTTAATACATTGGTTATGTAACTAAGATAACGTCGGTCTTGCAGAAATCCATTCAACTTCAACAAAAAGCATCTATTAAAAATTCTCCAGAAAATGTCAGTCGTCAACTACTTAAATTCAAACACAATAGCGAGTCATGTATTTTATGTGTATTAGGGACAATTTCTCCACAGAAATCGTTTAGTGAGCATTTAATCCTGAAAGTCTGCAACATTTAATTTTGTTGCCTGTAGAAATAACTGAGAGTATTTTATTAGGAAGGGAAAAGCGTAGCTCATTAACGTTTCACTTTTCCAGAAACGTTAAGAATTTGTGCGAAAAAAATTATTTTCAATTTTTAGGCTTAATGTTGTACTATCATTTAGAGGAATTGCTTGTCGAAGGTAGTATAAAATACCCTCATTCCGTTGCAATATTCAAAAGTTCCCTTATGATTCTCAGAGGTTTGTGTACCAATTAAGCTCCTCCATTATCCTCAGTTACTGTTATGACTACTCCAATGGGGTGGGGGGGTGAGGGGGTATGCCAGAAAGAAACCCGTTTGGATACTTGTTTCTGGTACCTGAGCACGTGTGTTAAGTTTGATCCCACCAATTTCTCAGTTAGTGTATAAACATAAATGATACCCCAGCAATCCCAATGGGGGTCAAGAAAGCAAACTTGGATACCAGATTCGGGTTCAGCGACCCTGAAAACCTACGCTTAAACTTCCATCATGCCTGGATGATATTCCGAGCGCGTTTTAAAAACAATATATATTGAAGATCGTTAGGAGCTTTATAAAATAACGACGAGAACAATATATGTTGAAGTTCGTTGAGACATGTATAGAAGAACGTCGAGAATAAAATGTATTGAAGTTCGTTAAGATATGTATAGAAGAACGTCAAGCACAAAATGTATTGAAATTCGTTAAGATATGCATAGAAGAACGTCGAGAACAAAATCTATTGAAGTTCGTTAGGATTTTGTGTTCCTACTCACCTCGAGATCCTGCGGCATCATGATTAGCATTATATGAATCTCTATATCCATGTACAGCTAACTCTTTTAGAGCTAGCAGGACCAAACTCGTCAGGCAGACTCAGAGTGGTCCATGGGTGTTCTCGTCCATAAGGCATAACCCTCCTCTATCAAGAGGTACTAACTAGGAATAACGTTCTGTTGTAAAGCTCCTAACGAACTTCAATATATATTGTTTTCAACGTTCTGTTGTAAAGCTCCTAACGAACTTCAATATATATTGTTTTCAACGTTCTGTTGTAAAGCTCCTAACGAGCTTCAATATATATTGTTTTCCACGTTCTGTTGTAAAGCTCCTAACGAACTTTAACTCTTTCTTTGTTGAACTGCACTTCAAGGATTTGTTGATTTTAATTTTCTGATATCTCTACCTCGTACCCAGGGCCAAACTGCGCTCCACCTAGAAGTGAGAGCACTCTTTACACTAGTGTGGTTTGAGGTGTGACTCCCCATATTCTAAAAATGTTAAACTATCATGTTATCAAAGTTTGCTAGATTTTTTTTATTATTTACAGTAGGCATTTTCTAAATAAAATTAAGGTACTTTTTTTAAAGATTTTGAAAAATGTACAGAAATTTGTTTTTAAAACACGGTGTTATAACATATTTTTCATGTCTATCTAACTAATATGGCAGTAATTTGGGTTTTAAGTCTGACAAGTCTCTTCAATGCTTGGGAGACACCCGGGGGCGCTCAGAAACTATTGTTTCTGTTCAGCAACACACACGGAATTAAGATTTTAATTTACTGGTTATAGAAGGTCTTATAAACTACATAGTAGGTATGATACATACCGGTAATTAAACTAGTGTTTGGTACTTTTTGAACAAGTAATTAACAGGGACTCTAGGTTTAATTCATTACTTGGATGGGTACCTTGCTGCCTAACTAATTTACCAAAGCAACATCCAAGGAAAGCTGTAAAGGGTTCGACGTGACAAAGGAAGAAAAAGAGAAGGAGAACTTGTCTTGACTGAAGCTCGGGGTGTTGAGGCACGGAGGAACAGGAGCACGTGGAACGCACTTGTGTTTGTTCACACACGTGGTGATGAAGTCATGCGGTGAAAATTTGTCGATGACGGAGGCACGAGCAGAGAGGTGCAGCGTGCAATACGTCCTGCTAGACTAAATCGGTTAATACAACAAAACCGAGTTTTAATTTTTCAAGTTTTATTTTTTAGATACTTTTATAGCCTATGTCCGCCATTCCCATGATGCTTTGCAATGAAAGCCAGCCGTTCATTGTCAAATGACTAAGATGGCGACCACAATACTATGATAAAATTATAATTTTTGTGCGAATAATATCCTTTTTAACTATATCATTTTCAGTAGATAATTTTAGTAGGAAAACAACTTCAACTACTAACTTCTCATATCTTGAATGCCGATATAACGCTAAAACCCGGGTTTCTATACCCGTGGTCGGCACATCACAGATGGCCCATTGTGTAGCTTTCTATTTAACAACAAAACAAGCAAATAACGTATATTGTTCTCGACTTTCTTTTATACAGGTCCTAACGATCCTTTCTGTTTTTGTAAAGCCAGCTTTCGAAGAACGTGTGAAATAGTTTTCATGAATAAAGATTTTACATTTGACTTGAGTATTTCTCAGTCTCAACTGTTAAATACATTTCTTGTGTATTGTGTGAAATAGTTTTCATGAATAAAGATTTTACATAATATCCTTATTTCTCAGTCTAAGCTGTTAAATACATTTCTGGTGTATTGTGTGAAATAGTTTTCATGAATAAAGATTTTACATTTGACTCGCCATAGATACAGATGAAATTGTATTTAATAGGATGAAAGGAAGACTTAGATCAAAACTGAGTATCCTAGATACCACAGTTTATTAATAGAGCCAAGTAAAGCTAGTGATCCATGATTTTCTCCAGCTCCAGGGGTTAAATAATATAATTTGGGAATATGGAAACGACCAACCGAAAGCTTTTTAACCAACTATCCCTTGTATTTCGATCACATCCTTGTTTAAAATTAAAATTAAGAAATATACAAAACAGTTATTTATAGCGCTCAACTATATTGGTAAACGTTTATTTTTATTTATTGATTAATAAATTATTACAATAAATTATATGATAGAATTTACAGAAATTTCTTCCTGCTTTTTCTTTTTTCCAAAAAGTTCTGAAAAGAAATTAGTAAATAATTTCGTTATATAACACGTTATTCCAAATAAAATATTGAAAAAAAAATTATCAAATTCATTTTATAACCAGATAACTTTAAGGTCACACAACTTGTAAGTAATTATAATTAGAAACTAGCGAGAACAGTTTTAAAACCCCTTTAATCAATAAAAATTTCTCTTGTGTTTTACCATCAGATCAATCTCACTCAGTACGTCTTTATTAAAACAAGTCGTGTTGATTCAGTAAATTAATGAAATTAAGTAAGTAAATTACATTTTCAGAACATTTATCAACAACTGGACAATTATTGACCTTTACTGATTTAACTTGGACAGAAAAAAAACTGGCAACGAGATTAAATTGTAATAAAGATGCGGCCAATCCTTAAGCATTTTTATCGAAGTGTCTACAGCCAACTAGATTCAAGATATTTTGGATAATATGTTTATCTTTTAGGAGTACTGCTGCAGTTACATAGTCTTGCAGTCATTTCAGCAAACAGAACGTTTTAGATGTTTTTCGGGCTAATCTGAAAATAACCAACCGTTACAAACATGAGTTGGAAATTCTACTTACATGTAAACATTTCAAATGTTAATATTAAATATCCTTCAGACCAGCTTACATGTAAACATTTAAATGTTAATATTAAATATCCTTCAGACCAACCAACAGCTACAATTTGTTTGTTTGTAATTAAGCGCAAAGCTACACAACGGTCTATCTGTGCTGTGCCCACCACAGGTATCGAAACCCGGTTTCAAGCGTTGTATGTCCGCGGACATGCCACTGTTAGAAATTCATTTTACATGTAAACATTTGAAAGATTAATATTAAGATATTCTTCAGACAAAGTAAACACTACAAACGGGAGTTCGAAATTAATTTTATATGTAAGCGTTTCAAATATTAATATTAAAATATTCTTCAGGCAAAGTAACAGCTACAAACATGAGTTGAAATTCATTTGACATTAAACATTTCAAATATTAAGATATTCTTCAGACTAACTAACAAGTACAAACGGGAGTTCGAAATTAATTTTATATGTAAGCGTTTCAAATATTAATATTAAAATATTCTTCAAGCTAACCAACAAGCTATAAACAGTTACACGTGTTTATATATTTCTGTATACAATCTTTGTCATCGCAACACTTGCCAACACTAATATATTAAGGTTGACATTACGTGCTATAAAATGTATTGAGAATTAGTTAAAATCACTTAACTGGCTTTATCCACATCAACAGCAGTATAGTTTATAAACGTGTTCTTATGAGTTACTACAATGAGAATTATTCTACCATTAGCCACTTATTGAATGTGTATCTTCTATAAGAATAACTTTAAGACTTATAAGATAAAACTAGAAATCATGTTGAATTTATTTATGAACATATAATTATTATTACATATTCGTGTATACAAAAAAGCGTTACATTGTATACGTTCTGTCTTAATTTGTCTTATTATGGTAGGAAAATTAAGCCAGAGCTCTAATGGCTGAGCTTACATTCACTCAAAATGTTGTCTTTACCCTTAATTTGTGTTATTCTGGTAGGAAAATTAAGCCAGAGCTCTAATAGCTGAGCTTACATTCACTCAAAAATGTTGTCTTTACCTTAATTTGTGTTATTATGGTAGGAAAATTAAGCCAGAGCTCTAATGGCTGAGCTTACATTCACTCAAAAATGTTGTCTTTACCCTTAATTTGTCTTATTATGATAGGAAAATTAAGCCAGAGCTCTAATGGCTGAGCTTACATTCACTCAAAAATGTTGTCTTTACCCTTAATTTGTGTTATTATGGTAGGAAATTTAAGTCAGAGCTCTAATGGCTGAGCTTACATTCACTCAAAAATGTTGGCTTTACCTTTAATTTGTCTTATTATGGTAGGAAAACTAAGCCAGAGCTCTAATGGCTGAGCTTACATTCACTCAAAAATGTTGTCTTTACCCTTAATTTGTCTTATTATGGTAGGAAAATTAAGCCAGAGCTCTAATGGCTGATCTTACATTCACTCAAAAATGTTGTCTTTACTTAGTTATAAGAGTAAAAAAATATTTTTTTACCTGTATTATCGAGGTTGAATTTTGTTTTTTACTGTTGCTTTTCTACTTGTATTTTAGTAATGGTAAATGTAACCGCGTCTTGGATATCCATAACCAGAGTGCCCATAGTAACCATATTTTGGATATCCATAGTAACCATATCTGTAACCAGGGTAGCCATATCCACTGGGATAGCGAAGGTTGTAGCGGTGCAGAACACTTGGTGCATAACCGTGGCCGTAACCTCCAGGAACTGGATGTGGCACCACCTGAACATCGTGGTCGTAATAAGCGTAACCACCCAGAACAAGAGTCATTGCAGCAAACAGAGCTAGGGCTGAGAGCTACAGCGTGGATGTTAAAAAAAAGAGTAAACATGAAAATAAACAAATTATTATTTCATTTAATTGAAACAAAAACATTAATATCTAACATTTAACTTACTGACGTTTTTATATGTGCAACATCTTAGTCATGAGAGGTGTTTGTGCTCCACAAAGGAACGCGGGTATTTTATGCCAGTATTAGTAATTAACGCGAGAATAAGTTAAGTCTTTTTTAACGTATTTATGTAAAGCGTAATGAGTACAAGAACGAATTAAGCCTTTTCCACCTATTTATGTAACGTGTATTGAACACATGCACGGGTTAAGCCTTTTTTAACATATGTGTGTAATGTTCCCATTTATATATTCTATAGTTCGAAAAAGTAGAAAAAAGTATTCATACCCCACACTACCGGCAGTGTTCATATAAAAAGTAGAAAAAAAGTACTTATACCCCACACTACCGGCAGTATCCATATAAAAAGTAGAAAAAAGTATTTATACCCCACACTACCGGCAGTATCCATATAAAAAGTAGAAAAAAAGCATTT
>NW_013668594.1:69667-72069 GCF_000517525.1 Limulus polyphemus
TAATTAACACATTAGTGACATGTTTCAAACATTATTTATTAACAGAAATAATTAACTCATTAGTGACATGTTTCAAACATTATTTATTAACAGAAATAATTAACACATTAGTGACATGTTTTAATTATTATTTATTACAAGATAAAAGCAACACTATAGTGACATGTTTTAAATATTACCTATGAATTGAAATAAATACCGCTTTAGTTATATGTTTTAAGTAATACGTATTAACAGAAATAAGTAACACTTTAGTCACAAATAACTTTCAACCAGAAATGAAGAACGCTAGTTATATGTTTTAAATATCATTAACTAATTCAAATAAATAACACTTTAGCTATACGTGCCTCCACAGTAGTTTTATTTAGCAATAAATAGATATATAACAATAACAGAGTTAACAAACCTGAACAAGTACGTACTCATATTGTTTCTTTTAATATTGCAATTTACAAGCGGTATAATTGTAAATATAATCATTACTGAAAATAGTCGAGAAAATAATCGCTTATTTTACAAACAGAAATGTAAAATAAAATAAAAACGAAGCTGTTGTTGACCAAGTAATAGATTTTAAACTTATTTTACGATGTTAAATTGAATTAGTTGACAAAATTAAAAAAAAAGAATTAAAGATTGTAACTTCAACATAAAACAATGTTGTTAAAATCAGGTTCCAAATCACTTTACTGCACGTTCTTTGTGCAATTTGTATTGTAAAAATGTTTAAACTGGAGTAACGAGTTAATAGCTTCTCACCTGTTCTGGATTATCAGAGTAAACTATTGTTATTTCACAGTGTTAAAGCCTCTTAAGCTCCATGTTTTAAAAGTCTAAGTGCACTTACTGCTGAGGTGGGAGTGGCCTGTGATATGAATCTTTAATCTAACATTTAGGCCGAAAACCTTTTATTTCACTAAGCGAAGAGAAGAATGGTACAGAGAAGGTTTTTCTTTTTTTTCAGCGGTTATGTACCAATTTGTTTAGAATGGCCCCGTTTTCGAGTTAATACGCTTAACGAAATGGTGAGGTTATAGTATCGTTCACTGTCCACTGCTACGCTTGAAAAATTATGTAACCCCATCTGATCGACCAATTCAAGCTTAGTACTTTGTCTGTTTCTTCCGGGACATAACTCTAAATGTAAAGATAATCATCGCCAGGTGTCACCTGAATATTAGATAATTGTTATGGAAACAGAGTAACAATGATAAATTGCTTAACGTTTTGTAGTTAGTTTAAGACAGAATTGAGTTTATACCCCACACTACCGGCAGTATCCATATAAAAAGTAGAAAAAAAGTACTTATACCCCACACTACCGGCAGTATCCATATGATGTATCACGTTGAGTAATTTTAAGTTTTTTACCTGTTACAGCATTCAGTGTAAAGAACTACACATAAGTTGTGTGAAATCACTCGTTTTGTACGTAGAATGCAAAGAAGAACTCAGTAGCAATTAGATTAATTGAAACGTTGATGGTTGAGTGTAACTAATATGTTATTAATGACCCTGTAAGTAAGAAATTCATGGATCCACGAGTAATATGGTGGATTAGTTGTTTATAAAACAAGTGAGATCCCAATCCATCAGTAATTTTAGAGTTAATATTTGAAAAAAAGTGTTTACAACAAAGTAGTTAAATTATAATAAGATTACTTTACAATAATTTATTTTTGTTCAGGACGATGTTACACTACTAGTTCAGGACGATGTTACACTACTAGTTCAGGACGATGTTACACTACTAAATAGGTTTTTACACACATACAAAAATATAAACTGGTTTAAAGATCAGAACTAACTGTAGTTTTTCTCATGAGTGGTCCTCTCGGGGAGTTATGTGGCAGATTTCATTGTGAACCCAACACAAGAGTCAAAAACGTTCCCAGATCGTTTAAGTTTGTTTGTTTATTTTACCATAAACCTGCTCTCAATGTTACGTACGTTGTATCTATTGCAGGGATTAGACCCAGAATTATAACTTAAATGTAAGTCTGCAGGATATAATTTGAAACGAAGAAAAAGAACAGTGATTTAGTGCAGACACAAATATTAAAACTTGCCTTTTAACAGCTTTGAATACTTGAACAATATTTAACTTACCACATTTTTTGCCATTCTAGTAGTGTAGAGAAAACACAGTTCTTCTTATGGCACTTAGGCTTGAATGTCAAATTCTTTCGCTTTATGGTCAGGGTATCTGATATATATATATATTGGCAGTATCCATATAAAAAGTAGAAAAAAGTATTTATACCCCACACTACCGGCAGTATCCATATAAAAAGTAGAAAAAAGTAGGGTAGTGTGGGGTATAAGTACTTTTTTCTACTTTTTATATGGACACTGCCGGTAGTGTGGGGTATAAGTACTTTTTTCTACTTTTTATATGG
>NW_013668594.1:73069-85351 GCF_000517525.1 Limulus polyphemus
GTGTTGCTTATATCTTGTAATAAATAATAATTAAAACATGTAACTAATGTGTTATTTATTTCTGTTAATAAATAATGCTTAAAACTTGTCTCTAAAGTTATATTTATTTTAATTATATAATATTAAATCCTAATTAAATTCAAATAAATGATCTTTAAGTTTTATTTATCATTTAAAAAACAAAAATTGATGAACCTTCTCGTAGAAATAAAGATTATAATGTTTCAAAGCGCAGAGCAAAAGACAAAATAAACTTTTATTTTATAAAAGAATTAAGCAAACATTTAAATTATTATAGTGAGAACAGAGTTTACTGTCCTCTGTTACAATATAAGGATTAAAAACTAAACTATTTCACGAAAACATGTTTTAATCTGTCACTTTATTTTTATTACCCATTAATTCCAAACGTCTTGATAATGAGAGACAGATTAATTGTCAAATTCAAATGAGATTATTGTTGTTGTTGTTATTAGCGCAAAACTACTAATCAATGGGCTATATTCTCTCTACCTACGATCAAGCCCCGGATATTAGCGTTCTAATACATAAACTTACTGCTGACCCACTGAGGGACATAAAAAAAAAGGAATGTTTCCACAAAATGCAAAATTAATGTGTAACAATTTATTTTGGTAAAGTCCACGTGACTAATATTGATGTCGTCCGAGCGTTTGTCCTTTGGAGGAGACTAATATTAAGTCCTTTTATTAAATAACATTATGAATCAGGTTCTTCTAGCTAGCTATATTACAAACTACTTACTTCAGAAAATTAACCACAAAAAAAAGTTGAAATTCTCAACTCGTGAATTATTTAGAAACCTATAGCCTTGGTCTTAAGTTTGTTTGTTTTAGAATTGTCAGCCCAAAACTACACAATAGATACCTGGGCATAGCCATCTCTAACTTTGAAGTGATAGTCTATAGGAAAGGTAGCTAGTCACGAACACTCGCCACCAGCTCTTGAGCTACTCTTGTTTGACAGAATAGCGGGATTTAACCGTCACTCTTATAGCGCACCCAATTCCCAAATTGCGAAGCACGCATTTTTGCCGGTCACCAGGACGTACTATTGTCAATATTTCTATGTGATTAAATTTGTGATGAATTTTACATATTTGTTTATACGATGAATTGTCCAGACTCTGTACGTTGTCCAGGTGTTTTTAGGTGTTGTTTTCTACCTACCAGGTTATGTGTTATGTAAATGGAAGACATTGAACAATAGTTTAAGTCGTTAAGCTGTATTTTAATAATGCTTCTGTACGATTGACTTCCAGATATGCAGGATGTACTTTAGTTGACTCTCAGTAAGATAGTATATGTATACGTCTACATGATAAGCATTCAGAATAGGATGGGTGTGACCTACTGGTTAACGTGGCCGGAAAGTGAATCTAAAGTACATAACGAACTTATCCTTGAACTCTTTATTAATTGTGTCTTCTATGTTTTTGTACGGAGAACCTTTGGTCACCAGGACGTACTATTGTCAATATTTCTACCTCTTTATTAATTGTGTCTTCTATGTTTTTGTACGGAGAACCTTTCTCCTCTAATAGATACCTAGGCGAAACACGTTCATAAATTTAATCATATACAGACCTTGACATGGTACATCCTACTAACCGAAACGTCCTTTGTACATACACATGGCACATCTTAATTAATGAAGAACTTGTCCTATAGATAGCAATAATATAATATTCTGTGTTAGATAAACAATCCATATACTCCATCCTAACATCCATATGAACAACAAAATCGAGTCAAGTTGGACACAGGTAGTTTTCAGTTCGTCTTAGTTCAAACTAGTCAACTATAAAATACTATTTTTGTAAGACGTAATTCAAATATGAAACACTTATAACTCTATAATCATGTCTAGAAGTGTGAAACACACTGATAACTCAATATCTTCTCTCTCTATAATTATGTCCACGAGTGTGAAACACACTGATAACTCAAAATCTTCTCTGTGTATAATTATGTCTAGAAGTGTGAAACACACTGATAACTCAAAATCTTCTCTCTATATAATTATGTCCACGAGTGTGAAACACATGATAACTCAAAATCTTCTCTCTATATAATTATGTCTACGAGTGTGAAACACACTTATAGCTCAAAATCTTCTCTCTATATAATTATGTCTAGAAGTGTGAAACACACTGATAACTCAAAATCTTCTCTCCATATAATTATGTCTAGAAGTGTGAAACACACTGATAACTCAAAATCTTCTCTCCATATAATTATGTCTAGAAGTGTGAAACACACAGATAACTCAAAATATTCTCTCTATATAATTATGTGTAGAAGTGTGAAACACACTGATAACTCAAAATCTTCTCTCTATATATAATTATGTGTAGAAGTGTGAAACACACTGATAACTCAAAATCTTCTCTCTATATATAATTATGTATAGAAGTGTGAAACACACAGATAACTCAAAATATTCTCTCTATATAATTATGTCTACGAGTGTGAAACACACTTATAGCTCAACATCTTCTCTCTAAATAATTATGTCTAGAAGTGTGAAACACACTGATAACTGAAAATCTTCTCTCTATGTAATTATGGCTAGAAGTGTGAAACACACTGATAACTCAAAATATTGTTTCTCTATAAATGTTTGTCTAGAAATTCTAAAACATTTATATAATATGTGGTTTCTATGAACATTTCGAAACCTAATGCAACAGAATACGAAACTGTTGAGCTCCACAACTGTAGTAATGCTAGGTTTCACACACATTTCTGTAGTAACAATCTACATATCCTAATCAAAGACAATTTTTAAGGTTCTTTTACAAAACGAGTAGCCCAGAAGACAATAAAACCCAACAACTGAACACATTACAATAATTAACATATTTTCTCCAAAACTAAGATAACTGTAACATAAGAAACTGAAGTATTAATATCAACAATTAACATATTTTCTCCAAAATAAGATAACTGTAACATAAGAAATTGAAGTATTAATATCATTAGTAGTATACAAGTAGTATGATACAAGTACTATCATTTGTTGTGTTATATCAATATCTCAGTGAATAACGTTCATTCAAACTTAACACAATTTAGTGTAAAAGCTTTTGTGAAAACCACTTAAATCACTTGTGTTATGTAATAAACAGGTATACCCAAATTTAAAACAGTATTGGTATGAATAATATAAATACCCTATATCTAACGATACTCAAATTATTTGAAAACAGTTAGACACGAAGCTGGCACCTGTTGTGGTATATTCAAAAATGACAAATTTTCTTTTTCAGGTATCGAACAGCAGAATTGTATTAAAATCTGCAAATAATACAATAATATTTTGAGTAATATTTTATTTTTATAATTGTTTGCGTGAGAAGGAAAATTCATTTCTAAAAGTAATTAGTTTTTATTGTTAAAACAGTTAAATGACTTTTCAAATGTGTATTATCACGTAGCTCTGTTTCTGAATGTAGATATTGTTTATTGTTAAACAGTTCTGTTTTCGAGTATAAGTATTATTTTATTATTTATTGTTAAACAGTTAAATGACTTTTCAAATGAGCACGTGACTCAACTATTGAATATAAACATTGTTAAACAGTTGAATGATATTTTTACATATTTATTAGCACGCAGTTATATTACTGAGTGCTATTTCATTGTGTATGTAACTGATGTTTTTCAGATATAAAATGTACCACTAGCTTCAGTAATTGTTTTTCATTAACTCCGGTTACATTTTTATTGGGAGTTAATCTTCTGTAAAAGCTCTAGTAAAAAAGTTAATAGAAACAATATATTCAAGGTAAAGCACTGCTGAACGGCATCAAGTTACATTCTCAAATTAGTTCTATCATAAAACAATTAAAACCTTCACACATTCAGACACTATAATATTCTGGCTCAACCAATATATTTATACAAGCTCAGCCTATTAATTAACCTATTAACCAACAGTTTCTGATATTGAAGTACCAAAAAATCTGTCATAGGAAACATGTTTTGTTAATTCGAAATCCCATTCACCCAAAAACAAATTGTCAAGTTAATAAAACTAAAACTCTATACGGTTTGTAAGTTATTGTATTTAATTACCCACAAAAACTTTATGTTGTTAACCAGAGAGCTTATTAGCTCGAGAAATTATACTAATTACTAGAAAATTCCCAGATAAAACAGTTACAGATAATAGGAGAAATTTTTAGATGGCTTAATAATTCTAGTTTATCTTAACACTACAGAACTATGTGGAATATAAACAAGTGTGACTTCGATATATCTTCTGCAATACTATGTGGGATATAAACAAGTGTGTGACTTCCATATATCTTCTACAAAACTATGTGGAATATAAACAAGTGTGACGTCCATAAAACTTCTCCTTATCTTTCAGTAACCATTGAAGAAAGGAAGGTAGTCAGATTGTCATCGAGCTTGTGACATAAACACCGACACAGAAATGTGGTTATTCTATCGACAGGTCTGTCCAAGTATTTCTTAGATATTTTTAAGATAACAACCATTTCAGCTTCGGGACTGTAGTCTGTCATTAGCTTCCAATATGGCCACTATTAATCGCATAGCATTATTGACCGTCACAGTTATAACCTCCCCTCCAAACACATACACACACATCTAAATATGAGGAGCGTTTGGTCAGCTGTCTGGATGTCACTAGCCAGTAGAATGAAAACAGACTAAGAAGGAAAGAATCACGCTGGTATTGTTACAAACCATATACTTTTGTTGTTATAGAATGTTTTAATATCTGTAGAGAAAATCGAAACTGTGCTGCAAATCATTTACTTGTAGGATTGAAATCTTTAACGGACTACAACTGTCTGTTAAAGAATAAGATACGACGTTTCGGCTTCAGTTAGGATTGAAACCTTTAATGACTACAACTGTCTGTTAAAAGAAGAGGATACGACGTTTCGGCTTCCGTTAGAATTGAAATCTTTAACGGACTACAACTGCCTGTAAAAGAATAAGATACGACGTTTCGGCTTCAGTTAGGATTGAAACCTTTAACGGACTACAACTGTCTGTTAAAAGAATAAGATACGACATTTCGGCTTCCGTTAGAATTGAAATCTTTAACGGACTACAACTGTCTGTAAAAGAATAAGATACGACGTTTCGGCTTCCGTTAGAATTGAAATCTTTAACGGACTACAACTGTACAAGTATATGAGTCGTTGTTTCAGTGGAACTTTAGGCAGAGTAGACATAATAGGCTTAACAAGTATATGAGTCGTTGTTTCAGTGGAACTTTAGGCAGAGTAGACATAATAGGCTTAACAAGTATATGAGTCGTTGTTTCAGTGGAACTTTAGGCAGAGTAGACATAATAGGCTTAAAACGTTTAATGCACTATAACTGACTGTTGAATGAAAAGATGTCGTTGTGGGTTTTATACTGACGTTTTCTTCAGTATTGAAGCCGAAACGTCGTATCCTCTTCTTTTAACAGGTTTTACTAGGATGTTTCCTTAGAATAATCGTAAACAACTGTTGTTCTAATGCAACCACCACATCATCTTCGTGTATTCCACATTTGCTAGTAAACGTAGAAGCTACTTATAGTGTAGTAGAAACACCTGATAAATATATATATAACATTTTAGATCATAAACAGGTTTTATTTTATGCAAGACATTATCGAGGAACACATAACAGAAGGATTAGATTTGCAATCTTATATCAGTTTCAAAAAGAAAGATTTTCAAGATTATGTCTTTGTTAAGGTACTGTGCTTCAAACAAACTTAATGTTTCTATTAAGAATCCAAGATCTGAGACAGATTTCCAAAATGATATCTTTATCGTGATATTGTGTTTTAGACAAACCCGATGTTTCTAAGAGCTAAAACGCAGGGGAATCTGTTAAATTTTATTTCTCACGAACAGTGGAAATGGAATAGAGGGTTTATTTATTGCGGATTTTTATACATATAATCAAGACAAAAATAATGTTTCTTCTCGTTATAACATCCACGAGGTAATGTTCTAGAATATTTCTGAAAAACACGATATCTTATAAAATTGTAGAATATATCTGAATAACGTAATATCTTCTAATATTCAAGAATATTTATGAAGAACACGATATGTTATAATATTGTAGAATATTTCTGAAGAACATGATATTTTATAATATTGTATAATATTTCTGAAGAACGTAATATCTTCTAATATTCAAGAATATTTCTAAAGAACACGATATCTTGTAATATTCTAGAATATTCTCAAGAACACGATATCTTATAATATTGTATAATATTTCTGAAGAACGTAATATCTTCTAATATTCAACAATATTTCTAAAGAACACGATATCTTGTAATATTCTAGAATATTCTCAAGAACACGATATCTTATAATATTGTACAATATTTCTGAAGAACGTAATATCTTCTAATATTCAAGAATATTTCTGAAGAACACGATATCTTGTAATATTCTAGAATATTCTGAAGCACATAATATGATATAACATTCTAGAATATTTATGAAGCATATAATGTGATTTATTTACAGATATCTGTATAGAAGAAGACCAATTTTCTAATTACGTTACAGATGTAAGTTGAAAGAAATATTTACTTTAGTTTTATGTATTTCTCTTTCTCTCAGTTTTTATCAGCACACGCACAAACTCACTAAAAGAGTAAAACACATTTAGAGATTATTTTGAAAAGCATAAAGAACGATGTTCGTCTAGACCGAAAAAAAAAATGGACGTAAAGTAAAAATCCAAACATTTTTCAAAACTAAAACAGCAACGTAAATGTTGTAGCTCACTGAACGTGTCAGGCTTCTATTCGAACAGCGAAATGTTTTGTTTTACTTATAGAATGAAATCTTGGGTCATCAGATAAAAAACAACACTGCTTAGTTTCTGTTCTGCTTGAGTTGTAACATGCAGCGTAGACAGCTGCGCTGACAATTAAAACCATAAGTGAAAGTACTGCAGATCTATATAATGACCGAGAAACCGAAGAAAAGCCTGTTCTATGATAGGCTTGAGCGAAGCGTGGTTGAATGATCAATTTTATCTCTTATCAAATCATGAGAACTTCAATGTCCAGGAAGGCTTAGAAATTTATTCATTGTTTGACATGTGTGGAGTCGATTATTTTAGCACACGTTTTATTTTCAGCACCAGGGAGCTCAAACCTAAAAAACGAGACAGCGCTGCACACCCAGTGTCCCATTAGCACAGTTATAAGCATATATAAACAAAGAGAAAAGCGAGAACTTTAAACACCTGAACAACACAAGAGCAACTCAAGCATCTACTAAAATGACCAAGGCTTTGGTAGGTTTTGTTAATTTTTAAACTCGGATAAATAACTTAATACGTGGCTCACAAAAAAATCATTTGAAGGTTAAAATATTAGATTATTAAAATAGAAATACATCTAAAGAGCCTTATATACATGAATAACCTACATGATTTAAATCACTTTGGTAAGTGTGTGTACTTAAGAGCCTTATATGCATGAATAACCTACATGATTTAAAGCACTTTGGTAAGTGTGTGTATTTAAGAGCCTTATATGCATGAATAACCTACATGATTTAAAGCACTTTGGTAAGTGTGTGTACTTAAGAGCCTTATATGCATGAATAGCATACATGATTTAAAGCACTTTGGTAAGTGTGTGTGTACTTAATAGCCTTATATGCATGAATAGCATACATGATTTAAAACACTTTGGTAAGTGTGTGTACTTAAGAGCCTTATATGCATGAATAGCATACATGATTTAAAGCACTTTGGTAAGTGTGTGTACTTTACTCGAGAGAAACTGAGTAAGAAATGTTAACATACACAGCGATGTTATGCAGATTTGTTTGATATGAAGTACTTTTCCACACAAAGAAATAAGTTAATAATTCAGTAGCTTATGTTATAGTGGGAAATAATACACTTATTGAACCGATTCATTTTGATATAGCTTATAGTTCTTGCTCTCCTGGCTCTGGTCGCTGTAAGCAGCGCTGGTTTCTACGGTCCACGTTTGGACTTCCAGGTTCATCCAATCTACAGCGCTTATGGATACGGACATGGATATGCCCAAAGCGTTCGTTATCAACATCAGTATCAACCCTTTCTTGGCTACTACGGGCATCCCGGTTATCGTTATGGGCATGGTTACTATTAATTCCCAAATCAACTAATTTAAGAACATATTTTTATCAAAGGTAAGGTTATCTGACGTAATGTCATAAATTTGAGTTTAAAATATTATTTGTAATTCGTTGCATATATATTTTTCAAAGTATATGTTTGAAATATGTTTCAGTTCGAATTTTAAGAATATTAGATTTTCATGGGTCTATCCACCACTGACACTTTGAATATCAAGTGCTGTATTGTTAAATCAAAAACCTAATTTTCATTTTGTTTGAACATTAAGGTCCATTATTTGACAGAAGACGTTCATCGAATAGTTTTATGACAACCAGATGAAAAATTATAAAAAAATTACTTTAATAAGTAAAATTATCAGTTTCCTCGGCTTAAATAAAAAAAAGGCAGAAAAGTTTCTTATTTGTTTGTTTCAGTTTCTCCTGCTGAACGAGAAAAGAGCTTGAAATGACTAGAAAACAGCCACCTCTTACCACAAACCATCGGTTTCTTTATCCTTAGAATCAAGACAGTTTGTGGGAAATAAATCATTGTTTTCCAAGTTTTTCTCTTTTGTGGTGTCTATATCATTTTCTTATAAAACTCTGAAACTTTTTACACAGTAAAGCCAAAGGTGTCGATAAACTGATCTTATCTTTATACGTATATCAAATACACGACAAAAATACGATCTCTGTTTCAGTATCTTTGTTATGTGAGACAAAAATCATCTTGGGGTAAATTTTTATTCATATAAGATACACGTGAGAAGCACAAATTATGCTTTGATGATGTCATTGTGCTTGTGCGAGACGAAATCAAGTCAGGATGATTTTTTTTTAAATTCGTATTGTATATCACAATGCTAAAAACGTGATTTGTATTATAATGCCGGAATCATTCTCAACAATATAATTATCCTTTTCGTTATTACTATGTGTTATACAGACATACTTATATAGCAGTATTCAATGTAAATAAATAAATAATTCGTGTTTCTCAACAATATAATTATCCTTTTCGTTATTACTATGTGTTATAACGCGCTATACAGACCTACTTATATCGCAGTATCCAATGTAAATAAATAAATAATTCGTGTTTCTCAACAATATAATTATCCTTTTCGTTATTACTATGTGTTATAACGCGTTATACAGACCTACTTATATCGCAGTATCCAATGTAAATAAATAAATAATTCGTGTTCACCTTCTCGTATTCTGATACAGTTCTGACTATGATATAATAAAAAATACAGAGTATTAAAACCTTTGAACTGTAAATACTGAAACATATCAAATCTGAATGTCGTAGCGGTAAAACTTAACATAAACACAACATGAAACATGGAAAGCATAATTTTTAACTATATTAATACTAGGTAAGCTGATACTGTTTTCCATCCAAGATAAGTGTCGTTGTTTGATAGAAAATACACACAAAAAACTATTAAGTCTTTCAAAAAGATGCTTAAAAACAATCAACCTCTATAGTAAAATGTAATTATTTTGTAATGCTTAGTTTTCCTACTAATCTTATGTGAATTATTAAAAAAAGTATAGTTGCACGTCATATTTGGCCTAGCTTTTGTATATCTAGTGTATATTGCTGGTAAAACCTTATACACGTGTATATAGTTTCCCCATCAGTATAAAACACGTAAAAGCGAGGTGAAACGTAATGTGCAACTATCGTTTTAAGTTTATACACGTGTATTACTTAAAACGATAGTTGCACATTACATTTCACCTCGCTTTTACGTGTTTTATACTGATAGGAAAACTATACACGTGTATAAAAACTTAAATGGTAGTTTCTCGTCAAGTTTTGCCTCCAATAGACGAAATGTTCTTCGAATAATCTTTGCACTCCAAAACAATGGGGAATTTTGAAACATTTACATCTAATAAAGTAAATGTATTCCTGTATTACCACACATGTTAAAAATATCAATTCTGATATCTTTAGATATTTATCCTTCTTGTTTTTGTTTTCTTAAAACATCTGTTTCACTTCCAATAGTTAACAAAATCACTATTTTATGAAGTGCATTATTTGCTTCCTTTTTTGTCCAAAGAACATTATTTATTTATATTTATTAGGAATATTTCTTTTTTGTATAGTTTCATTACTAAGTGATATACTTCATTATTCTATTACATAATAACTTAAGCCATGTTTTATTCATTTTTAGTCGCAATTAAAGAAAGATCTCCATAGTTTCATGAAACATTTTCCCAGGAAGCAAAAAAAAAATGTAATATTCCCAAAATCAGCTATTTAAGCTTTTAAGAAAGTCATGAGAATGAAGCATTAATATCTTAGTGTATCACCCATAAACTTGTAAAATTAAATCCGAAATATTCCATTATCAGAGAAGAGGCTTATCAGGGAAATTCTGTTACCTACCTAACCTTAAAGCTACATTCCTATGATGGAACATACATAAAATCAGTATAGTTTTAAGAAATGTATATACAAAAATTCGGGTTTCAACTGAAATTTCAATTCTCGCTAATGTTTCTTTGTAAAGACATCATTTTATTATTAACGAGTAACATATACAGGAAGGTTTTGAATACTTTATATAACGTGATCACTGTTAACATGTAGCAAAAATTACATGATTGTATAAGTATGCTAGTCAGCTAAAACTACAACATTAGAGTAATGTTTGGTAAAATAATATTAAAAAAATTAATACATTAACTTCCCTAATTAAAAGTTATATAGATATTTCTCTTGAGTTAATATGAAAGAAAACAAATGATCAATTCCTAACTATCATCAACTTGTCCCTCCTCTCATTAGGAGATGTATGTTTTATAATTCCTTTGTAGTTATACCTATGTAATCAAGAAAACGTGATTTAATATTGCACTTTATTAATAACTAAAACGAGGCATTAGTATGGACTGAAAATTCACAAGAATTTTATTAACTACTTATGGCACATCTTACCAGCTTAGGAAAGAGATTTTGATAATACAAATCCACAAATTTCTTTGAAGGTGGCACCATCTATTGACAGATAAGAAAATCCCTAAAATATTTATTCTTAGTCAAACATAGCTTTATGTTTTTTGTACTTGCAGCATATAGTTCTAATGATTGAAAAGAATGTTTTAATTCTATTTATTTGATTAATAAGGAGACCAGTGAAGATAAAATGGTTCCTTCTGGACGGTATAAATACCCCGGAGCAATGGACCAACGTTAAGGGGACATTCAAAGAACCCACGTTTTCCACCTCCACCCGAACTCACTGTGTGTGCATACAATTGGACGACCTGGGTCATCAACAATTAATAGGGAGGACGCTATACGGATCCTAGGCGATGAAGTATAGCACCACGCATGCCCACACAGCTGCCAGGCTCGGCCCCACTGAAGATTTAAAGCAACAACAACAACAACATAAGCGTTATTTCATTCCGATCCCGTGAGGACCGGCGGGCCGGTAGAGAGTTGCGCCCTCTCGTCAGCCAAGGGACGAAAAAAGAAAAATGGGTAAAATGAATAATAGACGGGTAAGCGTGCAAGTCATCACAGGAGGCGGAAAATGCGATATTTGCAGATGGAGGAGACAATCTGGAGAAATATGGGCGAACACTAACAAGTCTATATCATATAATGGAGATTGTGTGGGAACTGGCAACAGTTATATCGAGTATTATGAATCAGGATAGATAAATGGGGGAAGAGGGAACATCGGCATCATTTGGATTGTCAACTGGAAGGGACATGACATAGAGGTTCAGCAGGTGATCAGCTGGTGAAAAAATATTTTTCGGAGTGGGTACATAGTGACAAGAACATCGGAAAGATTTGAAGCACAACCCCCACAACAACATAAGCGTTATTTCATTCCGATCTCGGGGGACCGGGGGGAGATTTGAAGGAAAGAAACATCTTCATATAAGGTTTGTAGCAAAAGAACAGAGTGGTGTTAAGTAAATTAAGACACAAATTTTTATTGAACAAAGCTATCAATTATGTAAAGAATAGAGCTATTTGATAACAATAATTTTATTTTAACACTTTCTTTATGTTGTTCAATAAATTATAATAACAAAGATGTTATTTATACATTGAAAAGACCTCATTTGATAACAATAATTTTATTTTAACACTTTCTT
>NW_013668594.1:86351-88795 GCF_000517525.1 Limulus polyphemus
ATACATTGAAAAGACCTCATTTGATAACAATAATTTTATTTTAACACTTTCTTTATGTTGTTCAATAAATTATAATAACAAAGATGTTATTTATACATTGAAAAGACCTCATTTGATAACAATAATTTTATTTTAACACTTTCTTTATGTTGTTCAATAAATTATAATAACAAAGATGTTATTTATACATTGAAAAGACCTCATTTGATAACCTGATATGTTCTCCATCTAGTGTATGAAACTAAATTTACAATTAATAAAGGAAATTACCGATTAATATAATTTCCAGTGTTATATTCAACTTAATGACTAGATATTTCTTACTTGTATTTATTTCTACAATACAAATGTATCTCTTGTAAATGATCAAATAATAGTGTTGTTAGTGATTAATCTCTTGTAAATGATCAAATAATAGTGTTGTTAGTGATTAATCTCTTGTAAATGATCAAATAATAGTGTTGTTAGTGATTAATCTCTTGTAAATGATCAAATGATAGTGTTGTTAGTGATTAATCTCTTGTAAATGATCAAATAATAGTGTTGTTAGTGATTAATTAACCACACACATATGTCCCTTTTTGTTTCAGGAATGTTTTTTATTTCTAAATGATAACTTTCCTTATGACATTGATTAAACATGATATCATGCAAAAGCTCTATCAGAAAAGCTGGTTCAGTTATATCTTCTAAACTTTATATTGATTGCTTTAGAATATATTAATGTAGTATATTTTAAAGCTATAATAGTGGAGAAAAATAACATCACATTTACCAATGTTTGTTATCCAAAATATAAAATATCATGTTCCCTTTTTGTTTATTTACATCAAGTTTAATTACATAGTGTAAGAAAGTAATAATGATTGCAGTATAATGTCTTAGATCGTTGAAGTAAATTCAAATTGAAAAAAATGTTTTTATCCTATTGATGATGAAAACTACATAAAATAATTACACTTAGTCATAATGAATCCATTTAGTTTTTAACTGTATTATATCTGTCTGAAATACCCTATAGTTAATACAGTTTGTTCAAAAAGTAATCCAACTTAAAATAACAACTGCCTTTTTTATTCTTTTAAGAATTATCCTTTACTCTGTCAAATGCATAATTGAGCTACATAATTAATAGAAATGTGATTTGTGTGAAGAAAACTTATTCATATTTATTATAAGTAACACTGAGTAATTATTCTCAATTTAAAACCGAATTTGCTTTTGTGAAACATCACATAATTGACACTAGAGAACTTCTTAATAAACAAATGAATAATTCTTAAATTTAAATCAATTCTTAAACCTTTTTAAGTTGACATATTTTTATTTAGAAATTATTGCAGCTTATTTTTTATGATCATGTATATATACATACTATTTAATATAATTTTATTCGTTTAAAAAGATATAATTTCCTTAAAAACGAAAACGTCAAACATATCTTCAGGTATACCAAGTATAGGATGGTTGGAGCTTTTAGTGGTAGAGAAATACATTGTAGGTTCTCTAAAGATAGGTTTTGGTTCCTAATCTTCTTTTACTTGTGGTTGTGCACCGAAATATCGGTGTTTTACATTGATTACATAATTGTTTAATTAAATACTTAATACCATTGTGTAAAACATCGTGACATGTACACATTGGCTTATCCGTGAGAGAGGCTTAAATAATATTTCCATGGGAAAGAATATTAATACACACAGAATGCACACTTAGGGTAGCTTTCATGTGGTAGGTGCAACAACTTCGATAAACGTTATCCTTCTTTTAACATTTCACACGTATTTGATGTTTGGGTCCTTCTGTAGTAGATGTAAGTTTTTATTTTCCAGTGGCTCTTTAGTGTATAGAGATTTTCTAAATACAGGTTTAAATATCCTTTAATATCCTTAAATATCACTTCTATCTTTATTATGAAGAACAGAACTTTTGTTTAAATTAACATAGTTCTCAAAAATGAGGGTGAAAACATCGAAATACTTAATGACGATACTTGACCTCTGTTAGTGAAAATTCTTATTAAATTATCCAATAAAATGACCTGTAATAATTGCTCTTTTGATGACACGAAATCATTTTGAAAACAACTCAAAAATCTAAATATTAAACAAAAACTGATTTCAAGATAACTTGTAAGGTAGACGGGAATGATTATATATATATACACTCAGAGAGTAATATCAAAATGTCATCTTCTCCGAAGTTCATCAGCCGATCATCATTATGTTATGTCTCCTCTTCCTCCTTTTATCTCTCCTGAGTCCTAATACTCATGAACTCCATTGCCAGTTCCCACACATTCCTCATTGCGTGAAATAGCCTGGACCGTGTACGCTTTAATTTCTCCAGATCGTATCCTATCCTTGCCCATATCGCTATACTTCAATTCCCAACTTCCACCTCCATTGCAGATTTTGCTCTTTTACCCACCTCTTATTTTCTCC
>NW_013668594.1:89477-103143 GCF_000517525.1 Limulus polyphemus
ATATAGTGCTCTGTGAACACAAATCAGTTAGCATAAATCAGCTAAAATAGTGATTGTGTATTTTGTTTGATTTAAGTTGTGAGTTTGTCATTCTTTGAAGTTATATCTTTTGTTACGCTGTATGACCATAACTAAAGTTTTATTGAAGTATTTAGATTCATTTGTCCATTTTATTCTTATATATATATATTTGTCCTCTGGTGGAACAGCGGGAAGTTTAAGGGCTTGCAACGCTAAAATTCGCGGTTCGATTCCCCGCAGTGGACTCAGTAGATAACACTTTGCTCTGAAACAAAAACAGTTATTATTATTATTTTTTTTGAATTATAAGTCTTGGTTAACTGTAATGTGATTCTTATGTTTTATGTTGTATTATTTCAATTGTATTTGTTTTCAGCTATGTTTTCAATTTCTAATGAGCTTCTGTTTCGTAATGTAATGATTCAGTTCGTAGTCTGTTAGTTTTTTCGGATCATTAAATTTTGTTTTATGATTTCGATTTTAATATGATATACTGTTAATTCTGTACTATGATTTTGATTTGATATACTTTGTGTTTTAATTTTGTTTTTATAATGTGTATTCTGATCTATTGTAGTTTGATTTTTAGAGTATAATGTATTTTGATATACTTTGTGTTTTAATTTGTTTTTATAATGTGTATTCAGATCTATTGTAGTTTGATTTTTAGAGTATAATGTATTTTGATATACTTTGTGTTTTAATTTTGTTTTTATAATGTGTATTCAGATCTATTGTAGTTTGATTTTTAGAGTATAATGTATTTTGATATACTTTGTGTTTTAATTTTGTTTTTATAATGTGTATTCTGATCTATTGTAGTTTGATTTTTAGAGTATAATGTATTTTGATCTATTTTGAATTTTGAGTTTTTATTTCTATAGTACTTTATTCCAGTTGATTGTTGGAGCCTTATTTGTGCCTCTTCTTGTAATATTTGTCCTGTTGTTGTGTATATCACCTGAAGAAAGCGATTACAACAATCTTCAACCTGTAACTGTTTCTAATTTGGCCATTAACATTAACTGTAAAGTTCGTGGCGAAGCCGCTACAAAAGTTAGTAATTAATCAATATTTTCACCCTTCAATAATTAGTATAGAATATATCTTTCCTTCACAAGAAGGGGTTGTTATGACTGAAATAGTCAGTTATTCATTCTTCCATAACTTGTATAGGATGTATCTTTATTCAGGTATATTCATGTAATATGTTTTTAAATTTTCATTTTGTTTCTGCGTGTAGTTAATCATGTTTGTTTTAACATGTTCGTATTCATGTGTTAATCCTTTTTTTCACAGGTAAAGGCTACACACTACAACTTTTGATATTAAGTCTCAAGCTGTCGTGTTTTTCTTTTTATACGAACTTCTATGAAAGTAGCCTATTCAGAAGGCAATACAGAATCCTGTACAACTGGCTTGGCTAAAGATTGTACGTAGGCCATTAGTTGAAATATGTAACATGTGAACTTATGGGATACCACACTTCGGGATTTCTCCAGGATACCTAAGTCGGGTGTTTCTATAGTTCTTTCTCTTGATTTTGCTTAAACTTCAGAAGCTAGAGTAAAGAAAAGCAAACACCATGGCCAGTTTTGGTATCAGAACATCTTGTTCATAAATGAATAATTTTGTGCTTAAAAATACATTTGTGTTTGTTCGTTTGCTAAATTCATTTTATTCTATATATTTTAGATGTAATGGATAAAAAGTTACTACTGCAATGATTTCAGATAAAGACTAAAAGAAACTTATATGAATACGTTTTTAATTCACAAAGTACTTTTATACCTTAATGATATAATATTCTTGTTTAATTACTGTATAACACACGTGTACTTAAGTATTGTATGATACACGTGTCTCTAACGTGTATATATTTCGTGTATACTTAACTGTTGTATAATAAGCGTTTAGTTAATTACCAGATAAAGTATGTACTTAATTGTTTTAGAATACGTTTCTTTTTTTACTATTGTATAATGCGTGTCTATATTATTTTACATGTATGTACGCTTAACTGTTATACGCGTGTACTATATTGTATAATACATTTGTAACTTAATCGTGTATGATACGTGTAATATTACTATTTATTTTGCATTCGAAGTATCGTGATAATTTTGAACTTGTTGTTAGTCTGAAATCTGTTGACATAATCGTTAATTGTAACGTGTTCTGCTTATCTCAAACTAAAAAAGCTACGATGTGATTAAATGACACATTTGTAAACGTTTCTAGTAGAATCCTGCAAGCTTTCCAATGTGGTATTTTTAAAACGATGACTATTTTAAATTTGGAACTGTATCATACAACTTTATCTCTTGCGATTATAAAAACGTTTTGTTGTGTTAAATATTGTGTTAAATATTTTTGTTGTGTTAAATATTTTGTTGTGTTAAATATTTTTGTTGTGTTAAATATTTTTGTTGTGTTAAATATTTTTGTTGTGTTAAATATTTTGTTGTGTTAAATATTTTTGTTGTGTTAAATATTGTGTTAAATATTTTTGTTGTGTTAAATATTTTTGTTGTGTTAAATATTTTTGTTGTGTTAAATATTTTCTTCATTTTTCTCACAATCTTCCTCTGAATGTTGTTATTTTCATGACGTCAGTTACCGGACAAAATTATCCTAACTTTAGATATAACCCTGATATTATTATCCTGTATATCTCTCAGAACGTTACTTTGAAGTCTTTTTCTTAGAAATTTAAAAAGAAATAATTCTTTATTCTTTTTTACAACAGCCATATTTAAAATTTATTACAACTTTCGTGTTTATAGATATCTGCTACCATTCGTAATTTTGAACTAATGACCAGAGAGAATGTAGTCAGTCAGTAGCAACTTACAACCCTCTATCCATGCTACAGTATTGACTATCACTCTTATAACACACCCATAGCTTAAAGCGCGAGAAATATTTTGTGATATCGCATAGATTCGAACCCGGATCTTCATCTTCGAAATCTAAAGATCTATAAGAGGTTCAACACAACCTACTCCCCCCCCCCCTTCTACCCAGAAAGAAAAAAAAAAGTAAGCTGTAGGACTAAATATAAAATGCAGGGAATACTTTGTGGTAGAACACTGATTCGAAGCTTGTCGTAGAGTTCCAAAAATCCAGAGTTGTACAAAAGGGCGAACTCACACTCGTATTGAGTGATCGATTTCAGGTATCATAGCAACAGACTAAACATTTCAGTACAAAAAAACGTTTATTTTATTTACACGCATTCAAGGATGTCTTAAATAACCTTAGAAAAGGATTTACAACAATTGAATTCTGAGTGGAATGATTGATTTAATTTTTTTTAAATTATAACAACATGCAACAAAAAGTATTTTTCGTACATATTATGTATTTAGAGAGAAACAGGTATATCTTATTTTATTAACATTAATTAATGGTATCCGTAATATCCATATCCATCATGAGGTCCGTAATATCCATATCCATCATGAGGTCCGTAATTTCCATATCCATCATGAGGTCCGTGTCCTCCGTAACCACCATATCCGTGACCATAGTAACGCCTGTCGTACCTTACGCTTCTGGCATAGCCACCATGTCCATAACCGTCATGTCCGTAGCCATAACCGTAAATAGGATGAATGATAACATCAACGTCATTATAACCGTAACCACCGTAGGCGCCGCCGTATCCGTCATAGCCAGCCATGGCTAAAGCCAGAAGACCCATCAGGGCAAAAACAATCATCTGCAAACAAAGTAAATTGGGCACATTGATGCTTAAAACTCTGAAACTAAAAATAACAGTTTGAAAAGTTTCTATAAAATACTTGCTGAAGGAAAGCTTAGGTCTCTGTGGTTTTTTTTCTAATAAACATGAGAATTAAACGTAATATTGCTGATAAATCTGAGAATAAAGTATTACAAGTGGTATATGAACCACTTGTACGCTTATTAAAAAAAAATAGCTTACACTAGAAATTACGTACCCCAAAACCTAACACCAGAGTAAACAAAAAAAAACATAGAATATATATAGTTTATTTGTTTTCAGAAAATGTTATCTTAAGACAATCCCAAATAATGATATTTATTTGTTTTCAGAAAATGTTACCTTAAGACAATCCCAAATAATGATATTTATTTGTTTTCAGAAAATGTTACCTTAAGACAATCCCAAATAATGATATTTTTTTGTTTTCAGAAAATGTTACCTTAAGACAATCCCAAATAATGATATTTTTTTGTTTTCAGAAAATGTTACATTAAGACAATCCCAAATAATGATATTTATTTATTTTCAGAAAATGTTACCTTAAAACAATCCCAAATAATGATATTAATTTGTTTTCAGAAAATGTTACCTTAATCCCAAATAATGATATTTTTATTCCATTTTCTGTTACTTGTTTTAATAAAAATTTGAGCGAGTGACGTATCACAAGCTAAATGTTTATACCATTTATTATAAAATAATTTCGAAAAACTCTTTCATTGAAAAATAGAAAATAACTGTACTATGTAGAGCATTAACTTTTACTGTTTCTTTGTTTTGGATATTTGCACAGTGCTATTCAAGGGCTATCGTCACTAGCAGTCCCTAATTTTGATCCTATAGACTAGAGTAACAGCACACCACCAACTCTTGAACTAATCTTATCTGACCACATACTGAGATTTAACCGTTACCCTTATAACGCTTCACGACCCTAAAGTGCGATTTTTTTTTTCTCTGGGATAACGGTACACTCGCAGAACCACAGCCCGAAACGCTAACGATTAGGCCACGCTCGGTCCCCACCTATTACTGTAATGTTTAAGTGATTACAAACTTTCTGTACGGGCTTATTTACCACATTAAGATAATTGATAAAACTAAGTCGTGAAAAATGTAACTATATTTTCTTGTTTGTTATTAAGGGCAAAGCTACACAATGGCCCACCGCGGGTATCGAAACCTGATTTTCAACATTATAAGTCCTCAATCAGACTTACCGCTCAGACACCAGAGGGCCTGCTTTTGTTTGGGTCATACTAAACAAGAACGTGCTGAAAATACTGTATTCATTTGTTGTTATATTTGAAAACTAATGACTTATATCTTTAACTGGACCACCATACTGTTATTACTAAGCTGTAATACATCTTAAGCTACAATTATAGTGAATAAAATATAGTGAAAATACATAATGTTGTACTTACAAGAACTCTAGACATATTCCAAGAGCGTGTGATTGATATCCTTCAGTTTTCAACGATCTGCTTAAATCTTGTAGAAAGTTAAGTTTATATAGAACTTGTTCATAACGTGAAAAAATTCGTGAATGTTTCAGTTTGGGTCACGTGGTACCTGGTAGAAGGCTGTGTCAGCGCATGCAAGAAGCAGAAATGTTACTTTTACTTTTCTCTAAAATAAGCCCTCAAGGACTGTAGTCTACAGTTCAATAAATTTTTCAGGAAATTCATATACATCATATAAAAAAATACTGCCAAACATGTTCATTCTAATTATAGAAACAGTTCAGTGTTTTCACTCTCACAACAACGTTGCCCTCAAGCGTGGTTGCCAAGGGAACCAACCTCAAAGTTATCGCAGAGATTTAAATAGTTCAAGTAGCTAATTATAGATGTCGGACATGGGACAGGAACTAGTCTCTGCCAACGCCAGCGCCCTCTTTTTTGTTATTGTTGTTGGGAAGGGCAGTGGATTTTTTTTGGCCTTATACAACGATCTTGATATATTACAGGAAGTCCGTAAAAGTGCTACGCCCAGTCTTTATTACAGGTTTAAAGATTCTTTGAGAAATATATTATTTTTAGAAATTTTAACAGGATTTAGCCTTTCTTTAATATGCACTCCAAATGAAAGAACTTAGTCTAGTATATATATAACATCTACACATATATATGTAATTTACTGATATAATTTTAAGACAACAAGGGACATATTGGTCCATCTAGACCGTTCCATATACTAAAATAAACTTTAAATAAAAATAAAACCCTCAAATCCAGGCTTTTTTATTCAAATATTTATCAAGCCATCTCATAAATTACCTGCATCCACCTCATCTGAAAGTAACCAATTCCAAAGGCCAACCATCTTGTTAGAAAAATAAAGCTGTCTTAGCTGAAGATGACTCCTACCCTTCGAGAATTTATACATGTGTCATCTAATCCTTCGATTCTAACCATTCACTACGAAGCAATTTGATTAATCAAACAATATCAGTTCCAATAACAATGCTAAGCTCATGAATCAGATCCCTTCTAATTTCCGTTTTTCTTCTCCAAAGAAAACAATTTCAGGAATCTTAACCTGTCCTATGCATCAACAATATCAGTTCCAATAACAATGCTAAACTTATGAATCAGATCCCTTCTAATTTCCGTTTTTCTTCTCCAAAGAAAACAATTTCAGGAATCTTAACCTGTCCTATGCATCAACAATATCAATTCCAATAACAATGCTAAACTCATGAATCAGATCCCTTCTAATTTCCGTTTTTCTTCTCCAAAGAAAACAATTTCAGGAATCTTAACCTGTCCTATGCATCAACAATATCAATTCCCATAATAATTTCAAACCCCCTCAGTAAGATAACCTCTAGTTCTTATTTTTCCAAGAGAAAACAGTTTCAGAGATCTTAACCTATCCTCATATAACAATCTTTTCTTCACAGGTATCATTCTAGTAGCCCTCCTCTGAATCCTTTATAACAGTTCAATGTCCTTCATAAAGTAAGGCACCCAAAACTGAACACAACATTCTAAATGTAGTCTAACATCTTTAGACTTGTATTCACTATGTCTGTAGATACACCTTAACACCCCATTTGCCACTGGTAACAGACCATTCATTGCTTTCATAAGATTTTAACATGTTGTTGTTGTACAAAGTGCCTACTAACATCTTTAGACTTGTATTCACTATGTCTTTAGATACACCTTAACATCCCACTTGCCACTGGTAACAGACTATTCATTGCTTTCATAAGATTTTAACATGTTGTTGTTGTACAAAGTGCCTACTAACATCTTTAGACTTGTATTCAATATGTCTGTAGATACACCTTAACACCCCATTTGCCACTGGTAACAGACCATTCATTGCTTTCATAAGATTTTAACATGTTGTTGTTGTACAAAGTGCCTACTAACATCTTTAGACTTGTATTCACTATGTCTGTAGATACACCTTAACACCCCATTTGCCACTGGTAACAGACCATTCATTGCTTTCATAAGATTTTAACATGTTGTTGTTGTACAAAGTGCCTACTAACATCTTTAGACTTGTATTCACTATGTCTGTAGATACACCTTAACACCCCATTTGCCACTGGTAACAGACCATTCATTGCTTTCATAAGATTTTAACATGTTGTTGTTGTACAAAGTGCCTTCTAACATCTTTAGACTTGTATTCAATATGTCTGTAGATACACCTTAACATCCCACTTGCCACTGGTAACAGACTATTCATTGCTTTCATAAGATTTTAACATGTTGTTGTTGTACAAAGTGCCTACTAAAGTATATTTATATCCGTTGAAATGAAATGCGCGCGCATGGACATTTAGATAGTAATGTGCGCGAGCATCTTCAGGACAGACAAAGATTGGGTATTATTATGATATATATATAGTATATTACTTTCCTTATTGGTAGGAAGTGTTTTTTTTTATTATTCTTCCTTCCTAATTGCACTTCCCTCAGTTGTTATCATTATTGTAACATCAGTTGTAACATAACATAAGGATAAAAAGGGACCATTTAGTACGTCAAGATTATCCTTGAAAGTTACACCTGAGAAAAAGAAAAGTAAAATTAAATATTTTAAATTCATCTATTATTTTTGACAAATTCATCAGTTTTGCTCTCAGATGCTCTTAAATTGCCATCTATTAACACAATCCATAAGCTAATCACCATGTTAGAAAAATTAAACTTGAGCTTAGTTTGTCTTTTTCCAAATCTTAAACTTATGCCCCTTTGTCCTATTGTCTTCATAATACACCCGAAATAAATCAGAGTCCCTTATTCTATCTACTCTGGGATAATCTTGCAAACTTCAATAAGATCACGTTTCTGTTCCCTTTTTTGAAATAGAATAGAAGATCCATATCACCTTATGTAAGGTAACTTTCCATTTCCAGAATCATCCTAATATCTCTTCTGCGAATCCTTCCCAATAAGACAACATCAACTACAAACATGTTTAATAAATATTTGAAAAGTTACAAGCGCTTTTGTTTTTCACATTTACTGCACTTGTAAACCTTTACTAGTGGAGATGTGCTCTCTCTCTTTTTTTGTTGTTGTTTTTGACAGAATTTGCCGTTAGAGGGAAAGGTCAATGAAACAGGCAGTAGACTTCTGTAGGTGGAGGCACTATACAAAATAGGAAACCTCGTTCGTTTGTTTTATTATTAAACACAAATCTACACAGTGGGCTATCTGTGGTCTACCCATAACGGGTATCAAACCCCGATATTTAGCATTTTAAGCGGCTTACCAATGAACTACCGGGGGGGGGGGGATAAGGAAAAGATACAACCCGTTGAGTTTCTATTTTCAACAGATCAATAATGGTTTGGTTTATATGCAAGATATTTAGTATATTTATATGCTTTCTACTAAGGAAATACGATAAAAACAAAATATTTATTTCAGAACAATAGAAGAGGCACAGCTCGAAAATAATTTGAATAACTTGAAATACGTCGGGAAATTATATAATTATCTCTTTTAGCATATTTTGATGCTTCTCAATGATAAGACAATTTGGAACACAATTTAAACAGTTTAAACAATTTAAACGCCACAGTTTAAACAGTTTAAACAATTTAAACGCCACAGTTTAAACAGTTTAAACAATTTGGAACGCCACAGTTTAAACACTTGTGTTTTAAGGATTGTTAAAGTAGATACGATACATCAAGTTAGAGCTTCTTGAATGTTTCATAGTGAGAATTTTAAAGTCAAATTTGTTATAACTTCTGTTGATACCTTTTCTGGTTGATGTTAATTAAAGATAATTTTTACGAAGTACGTCGTATAGTTTTATAAAAATAGTATTCATACGCTGGAATATAAAATATGAAAGGGTAATAAGTTTATATATGAAATAATGACATATGTTTTACCTCAAATATTTATGGACAAATTAAACTATTATTCGGTCGTCATGGAAACAAATGAACACACACCTCTTTCTCTGATAATAGTTTGGTATTTTACACTCAGCTGAACCAATGTTCTGCTCTTTGTAGCTCTATCCAGGGCACCCTCATTTGATCGGTTAAAACTACATGTCTCTGAAGATTTGTTTGTTTGTTTGAATTTAAGCACTAAGCTTCACAATGGGCTATTTGTGCTCTGCCCATCACTGGTATCGAAACCCAGTTTCTAGCGTTGTAAGTCTGCAGACATTCCGCTGTGCCACTGGGGGCGTCCCTGAAGAACCAAACATTCAAAATTTTGTTCACAAGGGAGTTTGTAGATATGAATTCGATAGTTCTTAGTTTTAGACTGTAGTTTGAAATACCAAAATTCTATAGTAGAACTATATCATTTATGGAAACGAATGTCTGTTCGTCCATTTCGTATAATTATAAAAAAGTAAAGGAGAAAATGAAATACGTCAAAAAAAAAAACAATTATACGTATAAGTGTAAGGCCTGCTAATGGCGAAGATTACGGATACTTGTTAATATCTCTGTTGTGAAAATTTAACCAAAAACTAAAAAATTTATCTTCTGCAAACTTTTTCAAATCCTAGTCTTCCTGTAATATTGTGGCAGCAAAACGGTTTTAACAGCCAATTTTTTATGTCGTTTTATACTAATAAAAACATACTATATTTCTATACTTAAAATAATACACGTGCAAAAGTATGTTTTAACATGTTTTGTTTTTATTTGAATTTCGAGTAAGTTTTATGTGTAATTTTCTAATACTTTGTTTACAAATTTCATGTTTTGTTGAGTTATGATAATTCCTTTCACAACTGCAAAAAAATTATGACTAATTCAAACTTTTGAAGGAGGGGTGTTATAAATTGTTCTGCTGTTAACAAGTACATAAACATGGATGACTAATTCAAACCTTCTAAGGAGGGGTGTTATAAATTGTTCTGCTGCTAACAAGTACATAAACATTGATGACTAATTAAAACCTTTAAAGTTGGGGTGAGTACTCACTGTATCAACACTGCCGGAGATGGTGTTTAGTTTTAAAAGAACTTTTAGATACCATAGTGGACAAATATTCGATTTTGTGCAGTTAGATAAGAATACAAATTGAGTAAAATAACAAACTCTATATATTTTGTCGAAGGCAGATAAGATTTTACTGTACTTGTCAAAAGGTACAAAACATTTTGTTAGCATACCTAATCCTGTTGTCATTAATACAGAAGCATATACACGAGAAAATTTAACACAAAATATGGAAATTTTTGCTATAGACATAGACGAGTTAACAAAGTCTCCTCGAACATCCATCAGAAGCTGTACGAACACAAAAATTCAGTTTTCAAAGAGAAAATAAAGAATATTACAGTTGGCTTTTAAATTGGCGTCACTTAAAAGTTAATGGTTTGCATACTAACCTGACATCATACTACACCATGAAGAAGTAAATAGTAGATAAATGTTATAGTCCTGAAGCTAAGGTGTTACACGCCGAAGGTAGATAAATGTTATAGTCCTGAAGCTAAGGTGTTACACGCCGAAGGTAGATAAATGTTATAGTCCTGAAGCTAATGTGTTACATGCCGAAGACTTGCGATGTATTGAAAACCCAACAGATCTAAAATGCGTGATAAAAAATCACGCTAGACCACAAGTTCGAGCTTTAGAGGGTTTATGGTTCGCGTTTCGTTGGCACAAAAAAAAAATGGCGGTGGATATTTCGGTTACCTGCCTTCCCTCTTGTCTATCCGCTTAAAATTCCAGATGGCTAGCACAGGCAGCTTCTGTGTAGCTTTCGTCAAATATTTGAAACAAATCACGTTATATTGAATGTTATGATTGAGTATTAAAACCTGCTGATCTAGGATTCAGTTATAGAAGGTCTTCAATACTGTTGGTACTTTTGAAATATAACCTTGCCAGTAAACTCGTTGAAATTATGTCAAAACTTTGAAGCTGAACTCTTGGTAATAGTAAGATAGATGTTTATTTATCGTCTTCCATAAATACGCAAGTTTTGCTAAATTTCAAATAGAATGTGGTAGATTACAAAAAGAATAGTAAAAATATTGTTATGGTAGATCACAAAAACAATAGTAAAAATATTGTTAAAGAATGGTAAAAATATTGTTATGGTAGATCACAAAAACAATAGTAAAAATATTGTTAAAGAATGGTAAAAATATTGTTATGGTGGATCACAAAAAGAATGGTAAAAATATTGTTATGGTAGATCACAAAAAGAATGTAAAAATATTGTTATGGTAGATCATAAAAAGAATAGTAAAAATATTTTATGGTAGATCACTAAAAGAATGGTAAAAATATTGTTATGGTAGATCACAAAAACAATAGTAAAAATCATGTTAAAGAATGGTAAAAATATTGTTATGGTAGATCACAAAAAGAATGGTAAAAATATTGTTAAACCAAGTTATTTTTTTAGCTTCCCAATACTGCTTTATACCATCACATCGATTGATGCTACGTCAACTGAGACGTAACATGCAACGAAAAACATATATTTGGACGTGAATTTAATTGTTTGAGTCATTTTTTTCCCATCACGCACCACTTCAAGGTATTATTGTTTTAATTTTCGTGTGAACAACGTATATTACAGTATGTTTGAAAAGCTGATTTTACGTACGAAACAATAAAGGCAGACTAGAGAGGTCTTAGAACAGGAACAACTTTTATTATATTTACATATCCAGTTACATTATCTAATAGTAACCATATCCATCATGAGGTCCGTAATATCCATATCCATCATGAGGTCCGTAATTTCCATATCCATCATGAGGTCCGTAATTTCCATATCCGCCATAAGGTCCGTGTCCTCCGTAACCACCATATCCGTGACCATAGTAACGCCTGTCGTACCTTACGCTTCTGGCATAGCCACCATGTCCATATCCATAACCGTAAATAGGATGAATGATAACATCAACGTCATTATAACCGTAACCACCGTAGGCGCCGCCGTATCCGTCATAGCCAGCCATGGCTAAAGCCAGAAGACCCATCAGGGCAAAAACAATCATCTACAAACAAAGTAAATTGGGCACATTGAAACTGAATTACACTTTGAAAAGTTTCTATACAACACTTGCTAAATGTAAGCTTGGTCTTATTATGAGTGTATAATAGCTGAATAACATATAATAATCACTAAAGTAATATAGGAATAATTAGTTGCTATGCTTATAATTGGCAACTATTTGTTAATTCTTAACTACCTCTTTTAATTACAAAATCAATACCTTGCTAATTCAAGGAGCTAAACACTGAAAACGTTTGTTGTTGTTTTTTTTTTTCATTAAATTATGCAAAATTGTGGATTATATGATTTCTTTGCACACAAAAACTTTACTCACACAGTATTGTATGTTTCCTTTTTCTGCAAAGGATAGTTAACAAAACATGATTTACAATCAAAATTAAACGAAACTTCGAAAACATAATCTCATCCTACCTGGTTAATTTCTCGTTTGGCAATCGGATATTTAAGATCTACTATCTAATATTTATTGCTTATAAATTCGGTAATAGCATACATTACAATATACATCGATGGTCCAAATGAACAATGTTTGATTCAAATTGATACTTACAAGAACTCTAGACATTCTGCTAGTAACAGTAGCCGATATCTTTCAATTTTCAGTGTCGTGAGTGATTTATTCGAATCTGGAAGAAAGTGAGCTTTATATAGATCTCACCTAAAACGTCAAAAAGAGTTGAAAAGTTTGTCCCCCTCGCCTGTGGTGCCCTGCAACTGGCAGTGACACCACATTTTTGTAATAGAATTAATATGTTTATCGAACACGTACCTTGCAGTACAAAGGTTACAGTCTGGTTCGAAACAAGAATAAAATATCATATCAATCCTGTTCATTCTACACTACAATAGGAATTTTTATTTTGAGCCGGAAACACAGTATTTGTTTCTTTCTTCGTTAAGTGTTTTTACTATAGAAACACCAATCACGGGAATGATCACAAACTGACATTAGGTGTTAGGTGGATAGAGGTAGGAGAAACCAGTCGCCACCAGCTTCAGCGACCTCTTTCTGTAGGCTTTCTCTTTCCGTTCCTTTTATCATTGTTGTTTACACGATGCTAATGTTCAACGGGAAGTTTATCAGACTCCTATTGTTTATGTTAATGTTCAACGGGAAGTTTATCATACTCCTATTGTTTATGCTAATGTTCAACGGGAAGTTTATCAGACTCCTATTGTTTATGCTAATGTTCAACGGGTAGTTTATCAGACTCCTATTGTTTATGCTAATGTTCAACGGGTAGTTTATCAGACTCCTATTGTTTATGCTAATGTTCAACGGGTAGTTTATCAGACTCCTATTGTTTATGCTAATGTTCAACGGGTAGTTATCATACTCCTATTGTTATAGATAATATACGAACGGGTAAGTTATCAGACTCCTATTGTTACAGATATTCAACGG
>NW_013668594.1:103330-108992 GCF_000517525.1 Limulus polyphemus
TTCAGTACTCCTACTTGTTTATGTCTAATGTTCAACGGGAAGTTTATCAGACTCCTATTGTTTATGCTAATGTTCAACGGGAAGTTTATCAGACTCCTATTGTTTATGCTAATGTTCAACGGGAAGTTTATCAGACTCCTATTGTTTATGCTAATGTTCAACGGGAAGTTTATCAGACTCCTATTGTTTATGCTAATGTTCAACGGGAAGTTTATCAGACTCCTATTGTTTATGCTAATGTTCAACGGGAAGTTTATCAGACTCCTATTGTTTATGCTAATGTTCAACGGGTAGTTTATCAGCCTCCTATTGTTTATTCATATCATTCAATGGTGATATTGTCTGTATAAAGTTAAGGAATTACTGGACAGACTTAACTCCTCTTATTTATAAGAAGAAAGATCTCGCACAACCATACATGCTAAGCCTTTTTTATGTCCACTAAAAATATTTTTTTCTACAAGTTACAAAATGTACAAACATAAATTCTGTAATTGACATTGAACATTGAATTTTAGGTAAATATATATATTCTCCCTCCTTAAAAAAATCAACCGTAAAATAACGAATATAGAGTTGTTTTTTAATTTTTTTTTTATATTGTAAACCAAACCGACCAACTCAGACTTGTATGAGAAAGAACAACTTTATTTATGACAGTCCCCCCTACCAGTACCTCAACGGCAAGCCGGAAAAAATTACGACGCTAAAAATCGGATTTCTATATGCGTGGTGGGCAGAGCATAGACAGCCCATTACGAAGCTTTGCGCTTAACAACAACTAAACTAAACCTCTCTGACAGATGTATACACAGGTTTGTAATCTAACGAGGAACAACATTCGTTTTTAATGTTGGTAAAAGAGTAGCCCAAGAGTTGGCGGTGGGTGGTGATGACTAGCTGCCTTCCCTCTAGTCTTACACTGCTAAATTAGGGACGGCTAGCGCAGATAGCCCTCGTGTAGCTTTGCGCGATATTCAAAAACAAACAATCGTTTTTAATAAATACGTTTGTTATTAGATATATATTTGAATTTAATAAAAAGCAAATAATTCACAGTTTTTGTGAAACCGAAGTTAAAATAAAAAAGAGTGATTTGTGATTTTCATGTAAACCGATGATGTTGTTTCAGTTACGTAACACGACACTCTAGAGTTATATTAATAACCAATTTATTTATTTTGAAAGTTAATTAGCTCAAAACTTGTTAAATACAAGTATGCACACGAAATGTAGAAAATAGTTAATTCATTTGTTGTACACTTTCACTGAAAACAAGTTTCTGTCTATGTGGACTCTTTAGTCTTTCGGTTGAAAAAATGGCGTAGTGCTAGAGCCATGAACGTTGAACTTTCTTTAGATTTACATATTTGTTCTTCAGTTAAAATAGTAGGTTTCAGGCATCAACCCAATAACGTAATTACGTTGCACAATAATTTGATAATTGACAATATTTTTATACGTCTTATAAATGGCCTTACGCACTAATTCTCAAAATGGTGAGTGTGACCTTGAATGATGTTAATAAATCGTCTGCAATCCAACACGCGCAATCACAACGAGTCAACTTTAAAGTTAAAAGAAACAAAAAAGGGCAGAAAGGCTCTCATAATCTGCCACGTGTAATCAAAGCACATCAAATAGTTAAATGTAACAAAAAGGGCAGAAAGGTTCTTATGATTCGCCACGTGTAATCACAAGATGTCAAATACTAAAGTTAAATATAACAAAAAGGGCAGAAAAGTTCTTATAATTCGCCACGTGTAATCACAAGATGTCAAATACTAAAGTTAAATATAACAAAAAGGCAGACAGACTCCTACAATCCACCATGTATAATCATAGCACGTCGACTACTACACTTATATGCAGCAAACAGATAGATGGACTCACACTACTCATGTTGTTGAGTTTACTAGATATAATGGCGATATTGCTGGAAACGCTAGTTGTGATAGTTGAAGATCTTTTTAAGAAGAATGGCAGGGTTTGCTTTCTAGAAGTCAAAATGGCATCCCTACTAGCACAGAGGATTAATTCGTTATATTAAAAGTTCTTTTGAAAATGCATATCAGGAAATCTCGCGAGTTTGAGATAATTTGTCGTTTTGTAGGTAAGATAATCCACCAATTAGTGATCTTTTTTAGGAAGGTACGTAACAGCCCTTTCACACACTTAGATAATAAATATGTATTCAGAAAGGGGGTTAAGAATTTCTAAGACGATGACATCCCACATCCATTGAAATTAATGGCATTGGAATACAAAGGAATATAGATTAGCTTGGGACCCAGGGCCATGAAGAAAACCACCTGCAATAAGTCGTCCTCCAGCTATGGTACGCAAAGTGCGGCGTCTTGTGAAAGGTTTGGTTTGTTTTGAATTTCGCGCAAAGCTACACACTAGTCGTCCCTAATTTAGCAGTATAAGACTAGAGGGAAGGCAGCTAGTCATCACCACCCACCGCCAACTCTTGGACTACTCTTTTACCAACGAATAGTGGGATTGACCGTCATATTATAACGCCTCCACGGCTGAAAGGGCAAGCATGTTTGATGGGACGGGGATTTGAACCCGCGACCCTCAGATTGCGAGTCGACCGCCCTAACCACCTGGCCATGCCGAGCCCTTGTGAAAGGTAAAACTCCGTAAGCACAAAGGTCAGTGGCAAAAAGTCATCCATGTGCCTCAGGCAACAGTAAGCAACATAATCAAGACGGAACGCCGACTGGAAAAGCGACACAACTAACGTGTACCCAAGCTACTTTAACAACATATCAGTTCAACTGTCACATACTTCAAGCAGCTAGTGAATTAAAAGTATTCATGCTATTACATACGAAAAAAATACTGGTCAAGTTGCCTATGGATTTCTGTGCAGTCCGACTGTTGAAATGGAGCTGGAAACTGTACACTAAATAGCTTATGGGAATTAAGCAGGTAGGATTGGTGTGCTTTGAAAATGAAAGCCTTACGACGGCGCTTACTGTTTGTAATGGAATATACGCTGCAGTGCTATTGTCAAGTTGCACTGTCATCATGTAGAGTAGGACATGACGTGGAGACATGGACTGTAACAATAGAAGTGCACTGAATTGTTTGAAAACTCTTTACGGTGTGTTTTTCAAACTTTGACTGGTCTTCTTTTATATATATTTGTTATGTGCTATTTCTCTCTCCAGAAAAACTTTTATCACGATGTTGTTGCTTCTCATCTCTCTCTCTCTCTCTGTTGTTGCTTTGAAACTCTGACTGTGCTTACATGTTGATAGAATATATTTTCATTGGTGTGACGTTAGGGTTGATTTGTAGTTCCAACATTTTTCTATTTAAATATCAAGTATTCGAATGTTCAGGCTGACTTAGCTATTGTGCTACTATCACCAAACAACAACGGTGTATTCGAATAACACTTGTTTTTGATTATGGGGAGTTGAAATAAGCGAAAATACTTGATTTCAGATGTCTAAATTTGATTGGTTGTAAACGATGTACCGTTGAATGAGTTAAGTCTATAAAACTGAAACTTATTAAAAGTTTTCACGTCTTTTGAACGCTAGAGATACATTTAAATGTTACGAATAAAAAGTCATCGCATAGTGCATAATATCAAAATTCAAATGGGTTCAGTGAACGTAATAAGTTTTCTCTCTCTCTCTACTAACTAAACAATGGCCGTTTTCTCTCTGTCATATAAACTTTTTTATTGTATTTATAACTACATTTTTTATTTGTGCTGTCTTGCTTAACCGCAGTTAGTTGTAGCAATACAGTACAACTTTGTTAAGGTTTAAACAACTAGAAAACATTCTAAAAATAATTAGACGATATTTAAACAATCCTACAAAAGTAGAGCTAGTAAGGTTAATTATTTGAAGCTGTTTTCTGATGAGAATATTAACAACCATGACAAAAGTAAAGCCAGTAAGGTAAATTATTTGAAGCTGCTTTCTGATGAGAATATTAACAATCCTACAAAAGTAGAGCTAGTAAGGTTAATTAGTTGAAGCTGCTTTCTGATTAGAATGTTAACAATCCTACAAAAGTAGAGCTAGTAAGGTTAATTAGTTGAAGCTGCTTTCTGATTAGAATGTTAACAATCCTACAAAAGTAGAGCTAGTAAGGTTAATTATTTGAAGCGGCTTTCTGATGAGAATATTAACAATCATGCAAAAGTAAAGCTAGTAAGATTAATTAGTTGAAGCTGCTTTCTGATGAGAATGTTAACACTCCTACAAAAGTAGAGCTAGTAAGGTTAATTATTTGAAGCGGCTTTCTGATGAGAATATTAACAATCATGCAAAAGTAAAGCTAGTAAGATTAATTATTTGAAGCTGCTTTCTGATGAGAATATTCGTTTGTTTTGGATATTCGCGCGAAGCTACTCATGGGATACCTGTACTAACCGTCCCTAATTCTTAACTGATACACTATGCAGATAGTCAACAGCACCCACCGCAAACTCTTAGGCTACTCTAATCGAATAGTGTTATTTCACGGTCATTTTTATTAAGCATCAACGGCCCCAAAGAGCGGAGCGCGATTTCGCGGCAAAGGATGCGAGCCATGGACTCTAGGATCCACAGTCTTGCATGGTAACCACTAGGCCACGCCCAGCCCCACAACTCATGTGTTATGAAGATCACATATCTCACAACACTGTATTATTGTCAGATTAAAAGGTCTTTTAAGCCTTTTCTTAATATAAACTATCTGTACCAATTTTTCTAGGTCAGGTCCCCTTATTAGCTTCATTTTGCTGATTCTATCATAATATGACGTTTTCTAAAACACAGTGCTTTAGACATAACTTTACTCGATACCCTTGGTGGGCAGAGCACAGATAGCCCATTTTGTAGCTTTGTACTTAGTTACAAACAGACTTTGCTCATACTCTAAACTATTTTTTTATCAACAGAAATACACGTGTATCTATAAGTTGATTCAAGGTGTTTTAATATATATGTAATACCAAACATTTGTATCACAAGAACAAAAATAACAGTTTCAATAATTAACAATATAATAAGGTGCCTGTAAACAGTGTAATTAAAAGAATCACCCCCAAACATCCAAGTTAGTGATTATGCTTCCTGAATTATACAATTATAGAAACGTTTTAAAATGCCTTTTTTTTCCAGAAGTTTTTCCATAACTTTTTTTTTATTTACCGAAACCTGTTTGCAGATATGAATATTATTATTACATTCGTGAAATAACGAAAAGCAAGGAGAAAACTAAAACTTGCAGTCTAAGCCGTATGTACATAGAACTAATTTGAAACCACAGGTGGTTGATGGTTAGCGGATATGCACAGAACTACAAGGAGAAAACTAAAACTTGCAGTCTAAGCACCATCAACCACCTGTGGTTTCAAATTAGTTCTATGTACATACGTAGCGTATATGCACAGAACTACAAGGAGAAAGCTAAAACTTGCAGTCTAAGCACCATCAAACACCTGTGGTTTCAAATGAGTTCTATGTACATACGTAGCGGATATCCACAGAACTACAAGGAGAAAACTAAAACTTGCAGTCTAAGCACCATCAAACACCTGTGGTTTCAAATGAGTTCTATGTACATACGTAGCGGATATCCACAGAACTACAAGGAGAAAACTAAAACTTGCAGTCTAAGCACCATCAAACACCTGTGGTTT
>NW_013668594.1:109802-119288 GCF_000517525.1 Limulus polyphemus
TAGATAGCCCACTGAGCAGTTTGCGCTTAAAATAAAGAAAGTGGCATAAATATATCTTACAGGTTGCTATAGTAACTTAATTTTCCAGTACATTTTTTAGAGATTTTGAGTTTCATTTCCATACTGATGTGAACCTGTGCCTCTAATGTTTCAATTTGTTGGATAACAGTAATATATAATGTATACTAAATTCACATATCCGTCTTGAGTCTTTAACAAAAACTACGTAATTATGAGAGAGGAGCCATTTAAGAAAAAAAGGTATGATATGCTTTCGACTCATTTGTTCTGAAATATACAATAATATTTAATCAAAACAATGAATAAATTAGGCTTTCTTAATCAATCTTGGTTTTTGTTAGTGGTTTATTTCCTCTTCCTTGAACACTAAACGAGCTTTCGGTTTTTGACCCGATTTGTTCACTAGGCTTGTAAAAATGTTTCCAGAAATAGTTCTACAACAGAAAGTTAAAACTGATCAATGTGAGTAAATGATCAAAACTAAGATCTCGTAACATTTAACGACGTGCAACGTGTTCTTATTTTCGTCAGAAACAAAAACAACTACATATCATATTGAAAACACTTTCACCTGATTTCAACTTTGATACTTTTTTAAAGATATTAACAGGATATATGTGTATTTACGAGTGCATTATTTCAAGTATAAACTTTTCGTAAACCTGTTTTTATAACATTATTGTATTCTAAAAAAATACAAATATTAATTAATTATATATTAATTAACCCATGTTTTGGGGGTTACCCATAACTTCTCAAATACTTCGAACAACAACAACAACAACAAAAAACACACCTTTCGAATCAAGTTGTATAGGAAATATTTCGAAGTATTTTAGGTATTTTGTGAACAGTAAAATAAATTATATCAAATCCAGGAACATAGGCATGAAAGGGAATATATAAAGTAAAATCTGTAGGCATGAAAGGGAACATATAAAGTAAAACCTGTTGGCATGAAAGGGAATATATATAAAGTAAAACCTGTAGCCATGAAAGGGAATATATAAAGTAAAACCTGTACCAACGTCGTTTCGTTTTTATTGTTTTGTTTCAGTGGTACTTCAGTAAACAATTTTTTGTTATTTTCGATGCTTGTGATGTTTTAGGTGTTTCGCTTGGTTAAGTAGATATTTTCTTGTATATCTAATGTGTGAAAACTTTTATTGCTTGTGATGTTTTAGGTGTTTCGCTTGGCTAAGTAGATATTTTCTTGTATATCTAATGTGTGAAAACTTTTATTGCTTGTGATGTTTTAGGCGTTTCGCTTGGCTAAGTAGATATTTTCTTGTATATCTAATGTGTGAAAACTTTTATTTTTTGTAATCAGCGAAATAAAAATGTACGTATATTTAAGTTTACAAATTCTCGATATTTGTTTTCTTGGGAATTCTTATTCTTTACTTATTTTGTTTATGGGATACCTATGCCGTGTCCACCACGGGTATTATTATTGTTTTAGAACAAAGCCACGTTGTGCTATCTGCTGTGTCCGCCGCGGTAATCGAACCCCGGATTGTAACGTTATAAGTGCATAGACTTACCACTGTACCACCTGGGAACCCACAAGTATCGAAACCCGGTTTTTAGCTTTAGAAGCCTTCAGACATTACCACTGAGTCTTTGGTGTGGGGGAGGACTTTATTTTGCGTCGTTGGTTCTTTGAAATTATCAAGCCAGTAAAAGACACCTGAACGTTTCTATAAGTTGTAGAATTCAGAAGTATCGAACAAGTTATCAAACATGAAAATAATGAATGTCTTCAACCCTGTTTTAATAACAGAGTTTGATATTTGGTGCCTTTTCAAACGAAACGGCACCGTAAGAGGGATGAGGGTTAAACAAGCGGCCAGGTCGTAGATCCAAGATTCAGCTACAGCCACCCCTAACTTAGGCTTCTGATCAGAGAGAAAGCAACCAGTTAATAGCATTCTTTGCCTGCAAGGTTATTCTCGGTCGAATAGTAGGAATGACTGTTATATTTATACACTATGAAAAGCTTGTTGTAAACTAACATTGTTGTGTGAACTATAGCACATTTTATTATTATGACGACATGAAAGCACAAGTTTTTTTTAACGTTTTCTAACAACACAAATGTCGTGCGATTCGCAATACAAAATTGTGTTTATTTAAATACATTCTTGTATAATGAAGTAACATTTGTATAATTCGTTCCGGTTTGATGCAGTTCAGGAGCGGCACTTGGTGGAAACGAATAACTCTTAATCTGAGGTATTTTTTAAATATTGTTTCACGCTGTATTTCTTGTCAATGTATGTTAATACATAGCTTCATTTACTAATGTTATCATGAGTATGTAATTGTATAAAATTCTACACAAGTAGTGTTCGTCAACCAACACATTTATGTTTTGTTTAGTTCAACTACAGTGATTGTGTTACATCAAACTTGAACTTACAACCAGACATTAATTCACAGAGCACAAATTGTGTTTGTTTTTAATAAACCTTTTTTGCAGTGTAACGAACCCACAAGTGAAATTGCGGAAAGCACTCAGAGAGTGAAAAGAATGAATTTGATGTTAAACCTTTTTTTACAGTGTAACGAACCCACAAGTGAAATTGCGGAAAGCACTCAGAGAGTGAAAAGAATGAATTTGATGTTAAACCTTTTTTTACAGTGTAACGAACCCACAAGTGAAATTGCGGAAAGCACTCAGAGAGTGAAAAGAATGAATTTGATGTTAAACCTTTTTTACAGTGTAACGAACCCACAAGTGAAATTGCGGAAAGCACTCAGAGAGTGAAAAGAATGAATTTGATGTTAAACCTTTTTTTACAGTGTAACAAACCCACAAGTGAAATTGCTGAACGCGCTTAGAGAGTGAGAAGAATGAATTTGATGTTAAACCTTTTTTTACAGTGTAACAAACCCACAAGTGAAATTGCTGAACGCGCTTAGAGAGTGAGAAGAATGAATTTGATGTTAAACCTTTTTTTTACAGTGTAACAAACCCACAAGTGAAATTGCTGAACGCTCTCAGAGAGTGAAAAGAATGCATTTGATATTCGATTTATCTAAACAAGAAGACAAATCATTATATTATCAGTTTAAGAGAGAATACTTATACGAAACAATTTATTAAAACCACATATTTTATTGAAAATATGCAGGGAAAACACTAAGCCAGAGTCAGTTAATATCAGTCTAAAACGGCTTACAATAAATTAATTGTAATTAAAATGCTAATAGTCTTATTTAGCGAACGTGTAAGAAATGAAGTTCTTAATATTTTATAGTTATAAGCCTTCAAACTTACATCTGAGCTTTAGATATATTAAGTTGATGATGTTTAATCAAAAATAGTCTTACAACAAACACACTTTCAAATTAGAAGACGTTCAAAATTATTTACTATAATAGCAACAGCATCAAAATTCTCTTGATGTTCGACAACAAGGTAAAGTATTTGAGAAATAATGTATTAAAGTTGCTGGTTGAGTAGTGAGTCTTTTTTTGGCTTAACAAAATAGACTTAAATGCAGTGAGGCTTTTTAGATCTAACAAAATTGATTTAAATGCAGTGAGGATTTTAGGCTTAACAAAGTTGACTTAAATGCAGTGTGGCTTTTTAGGCTTAACAAAATTGATTTAAATGCAGTGTGGCTTTTTAGGCTTTTCAAAATTGACTTAAATGCAGTGAGGCTTTTTAGGTTTAACAAAACTGATTTAAATGCAGTGAGGCTTTTTAGGTTTAACAAAATTGATTTAAATGCAGTGAGAATTTTAGGCTTAACAAAGTTGACTTAAATGCAGTTAGGATTTTAGGCTTAACAAAAGTGAGTTAAATGCAATGGGGCTTTTTAGGCTTAACAAAAGTGAGTTAAATGCAATGGGGCTTTTTAGGCTTAACAAAATTGGCTAAAATGCAGTGAGGCTTTTTGAGATTATGAGATTAATAAAGGGACTGAAATCATGCTTGATTACACAAGTTTCGTGAAATAGTTCCAATTGGAAATCTGCAATGAAAAATTTATATTCATATAGGTTTAGTGTTTATGTGCTTCATTCTAAATACATATTTATAAAGCTAATAGTTTGCGTCTGCCGTAAATACAACTCACAAATTAATCCAACTTACAGCCATCTTGTTCGTAGTTTGTAACATTATTTATTGTAAAGTAATACTTCTTCATAGGTTTGCTTCTAAATTAATACAATTGATTTTCTTTGTTTTTGACAATATTCGTAAGGCATTTGATACAAGCTATTAAAATCACATTTGGCTTCAAATGTTTTTCTTACTCTCCAGTATGTTGTTAGGCCTAATGTTCCGTAATTGCATTACGAGGTCGTTTTAGGACTTCTGATATGATTTATTTGTTCAATGCTTATTGTTTATTTAAGCTAAGTCGCCTCGAAAACTTAGGAAGCTCGTGAATTTAGAAATTCATTTTATGAGATGAATCAAAATCAATAATGAAAACCGTTTGTTGTTTAGTTTTATTTGATACCGGTTTCATAACTTGAAAATATATCTTTTTTATTTTAGCCTTAGAAATCAGTAGATAAACACATATGAACAATTGAAAGTCATGGTCTATGTGTGATAATTAAAGCTTCTCATTATATATATATATATATTATGAGAATATATTGTGGATTTTGAGTTGATTCACTTGTCTATAATGGTTCTGGAACCCGGAAAACGTGTTACTTCTGATAAAAAAAGGACAAATACACTCTAGCAAGAAATGTGATGAAACGTAAATCCGATTTGGTTAATAGTAACATTGAAAAGCAGGTAACCAGCGGGATTATTTTTTTCCGATTCGACTGAAGCTTGAAACGAATGTAGCATTTCAAGGATAATAGTTTGTTTGTTTGTTTATTCGTTTGTTGAATTTTTTAAAAAGACACTCGACGGATATCTGGGCTAATTTTTACTACAGGGCAGACATCTAGTTAAAACCACCTACTGCCAATCCTTTACTAATAAATAACGGGACTGACAGCCACATTATAACACTCCCATGGCTGAAAGGACGAGCATGTTTGGTGACGGGATTCGAACCCGTGACCCGCAGATAGCGAGTCGAGTGTCCTAGTTTGTTATCCCTAATCAGCATTAAGCTCAACAGTTGTTTATGTAGCCATGTGTTTCTATGTGGGTGCCTATTTCCTTCTTTCATCTTAACATAGGCAATAAATAACAATAGTACGCCATGAAACATTTGATGCATTCATTGTGTCATTTGTTTGTTTACAATAAAACTCTTTCACTATTCAATAACTTATGCTGTTGTTGTTTTTAGGTGAACCAAGCATAATCGTGCTATTTATAACTTAGGAACTATTAGCTCAGAATCACAGATATGTCATTTTGTACCAGAACCAAAAACATGCTAGTGCAATCAGTTATTTTTATATTGTTTGTGAACGTTATTTTGTGTTTTATAGGCATAAGGAACCATTTATAACATGAAACAGTTAAAAATAAAATAAACTTCTCATTTCACTTTATATTTCAAATCTTGTGTGTGAAATATCCTATCCTAATAATAAAAGTAGTCGTTTAAAACGCCCCCCCCTAGTGGCAAACTGGTATGTCTGCGGACTTACATCGCTAGAATCCGGGTTTCAATACCCGTGGTGGACAGAGCACAGATAGCCCTTTGTGTAGCTTTGTGCTTAATAACAAACAACAACAACAACATCGTTTAAAATACGAAACATTTTTGATTTTGATGCTTTTCCACTCACTGTCAAGGACTTCGCTTCAATTTAGTCCACCAGGGGATCAACGGCAATTTTACACAATAAGAAACACTAAAATCCTCGATTCGATTCATCGTACTGGACAAAGCCCATATATCCTTATTATGTATATTTGCGCTAAAACAAACAAACCACTTTACCTTACTTTCTTGTCAAGCGTATTTTTTCAACAATATAAAACTAACTTTCTTTAATTCGCGTCACATATTTTCTTCCGACCAACTATCCCTTGTCTGTAGTTGGACTCACACAAGTGGCTTTTTTATTCAAACTGGTTTCACGTTGTTGTTTTTTTAAACAGCATTTAAGTTAGGGCTTAGGGTTTTTATATCATTCAAGATTTTTAGTGCCAATTTTTCGGACTATTATTCAGGTGTAGGTTTCATACTACTGTGATATAGGTTCTGAGAATCAGTTATTTTTTAACGCAATAACTAGCTGTAAAATCTATTCACTTGTCTACTTCTTATTCTAAACATTATTATTAAATATATATATATATATTTCCAGAAAATCGACTGTCTATTAGAATATTTTTGCCTTGACTTTAATGTTCTTTTGGGTGAGGTTTAACAAACTTTCAAACTTATTTATACCTAAATTTAATCTATATTTTCAAAGTAGACGTTACTTTATGAACACATGGGCAAAACAGCCATGTCAGAAATTCCTAAGGTTCATGTATGGTCGTTCTATCTCAAGTTACTAGCAGAAACCCACAAAAAAAATTGCGTAAAATTAGTATCTTTATTGTAACGATACTAGTTTAAATACAGGAGCTGTAGAATAATACAAAAGAATTCTAATCACAGACACCGAAATCTGTAAGTCCACTTGTCTTAGGCCTAACATGAGTTAAGCCTTTATTAAATACTGTCTATATTCGATAAAGACAAAAATTGACACTAACTTGTGTACGTTTTTCGCATTAGTTAGTTAAGGCTAAACTTTACCGTACTTAATACAATCAAGAAATAAACTTATTATATTATTCTACGGCCTAACGTTAAACCTTTTTTTAAAACTTTGATAAACTTTTAATATTTTGTTGTATATTTACATTCGTTGAAATGGTGTTGCGCGCATGCGCATTTAGATAGGAAGGTGAGCGCATATTTCTGAGATAGACAAACACTGAGTATTATTACAATGAATATTAACCAGAAGAAGGAAACCAGTCAGCATCATCCACTTCTAGAAGAACTTTAAACGGTTTTGAACCTAATTAAAGGACTTACTGTCACTTCTATTAAGAGCTTACACTTCAAAATGCGGAGCATGTACAGCGGTATCGCGGCTCGAACCGTCATCCTTTATGTCCGCAGGCCTACACGACGACCATCACATTATGCTCTGTTCAACTTGATCTTTCTATGACACTTTATTATAGTAACTATATTAAATTTCGTCAGAATATAGCTGATAAATCCAGAAGTTTTCAATTGGTAAATTCTTTATTATTGAATGTGTTACCTACACTTTACTTCCAGATATTATTGTTGACCTATATATTCACGTATCCACCTAGCGTAATTGATAAACAAGCTAAAATAACGCGTTTATTACTCACTGTCGATAAAAACAAAATCAAAACCTAATCCACTAAGCTTTCATTAAATACAGAGTGATTCACTACCGCCTTTGCTAAACAAAAACGGAATTTTAACAATTAAACAGACCAAACAAGCGGTCATTTATTACTAACTTTATTTGTTTGTGCGAAAACACACGACATATTCAACAATCCAAACACAATAATATTCCCAACATAAAAACAAAAACATAATTTTTTCAAATCGTTTTTTTTTTGTTATGTAAAATAATTGAAGTCTACAAATGTGGTGTTTTTTTTTTCCATGAGACACTCAAAAAGTGTGAAAAAGGTGAGTAGTATAAAACATCGCTATCAGAGTCTAGTGAGTATCTTCTTAATGAAGAATCCTACGCAGATCCGGTGTGAAGTTCCAGTTATCTGTCGTAAAAATATAGAAAACAGCAAAACAATGGTAATAATAATAATAATACTGACAACAAATTATACAAAGCTACACAAGGGCTATTTGCGCATAGCCGTCACTAATTTTGAGATGATAGAGAAGAGGAGGAAGGAAGCTAATCAACAGCACCCACCGTCAACTATTGGGCTACCCTTAAGTGACCGAATAGATGGATTTTATCGTCACTCTTCCCATGGATCCAATTTGTGGATTTTGTAACAATGATTTGGTTCGGTTAGAATTACGTGCAAAGCTACACGAGGGCTATCTGCACTAGCCGTCCCTACTTTAGCTGTGAAAGACAAGAGGGAAGTCAGCTAGTCATCACCACCAACTCTTGGGCTGCTCTTTTACCAACGAATAGTGGGACTGACAGTCACATTATAACGCCCCAATGCTGCAAGGGCGAGCATGTTTGGTGGAAACGACGATTCGAACCTGCGACTCTCAAATTGCGAGTCAAGCGCATTAACCACCTGTCCATGCCGATGTAAAGACTTCAAGCTACCCCCCCCCTTTCAAGTTACCTCCCGTTAATCGGAAATCGATTTCATATTACCCCCGGGGGTAGCCTGAACCTGATTTCATATTACCCCTGCACTGTTCATATTCCCCCCTCTCTGATTTAACTAAAATGATAAATTCTTATGCTTAGAACTCATGATACGTTTATTGAATAAAACATACAAGATTGAAAGCTAGTCTCAATATCTGAAAAAATAACAAATATCACAAAATGTTAATTATATTAAAACCACTCATACACTAGTTCAAAGTGCATGACGTTTAAAGTCACCTGAACGAAATTTACTGAACCATCGTTGACACTTACGAACGTGGTTAGCGTGTTCAGACTATAAGTCCGAGGATTCATGGTTTGTGTCTCGTTGCTACAATGGCCCGGTGCACATTCTGCCATCACAGTTTTTAAGGCGGGCCGACATGTTGGAATTGATATTGATACTCTGAAGACGCCTGTTGAGCCTAAACCCAAGACGACATACTCGTGAAATGGCCCTGAAATCGCGTGTCTCTCATGAAACAATACGTAAACATCTAAGGAATATGGGAAAACTCCATAAAGAAGGTGTTTAGTCGCTACACGAACTCTCCGATGATTATCGTTTCCAACGTGCGAACGTTGCCTCGGCTCTTCTGGCGCATAATACGCGTGAACCATTTTTGGACAGAATTGTCACCGATGATGAAAAATGGATTCTCTATGTGAATATTAAATGCTAAAACAATGGCTCGGTCCTAGACAAAAACCTTTTCCGACCCCAAAACCTGGACTCCATCTGCAGAAAGTGATGCTTTGCATTTGGTGGGACATCAAAGGAGCAATTCATTTCGAACTTCTCAATCCATAGCGAAATGTCAATGCAGAGATATATAGTCAGCAACTGGAACGTTTAAATCAAGCTCTTCATCAGAAACGCTCTTCATTCGTCAATCGGAAAGGTGTTCTTCTTCTCCACGACAATGCACGTCCACATGTGGCATGTTTGACTCAACACAAGATTATGGAGTTGGGTTGGGAAGTTCTCCCCCATCCACCATATTCTCCAGATATGGCACCATCAGATTACCATATTTTTCGTTGGCTGCAACACCATCTTAATGGGAAACGTATGCAAATGTGGAAGAGGTTAAAGAGGACATCAACATGTTTTTTGTTCAAAGCCAAGTGATGTCTTTAACAACCTGATTACAACCTGATTGTAAG
>NW_013668594.1:120239-125074 GCF_000517525.1 Limulus polyphemus
CTAACCCAAGGCAACACACTCGTAAAATGCCCCTGAAATTTCATGTCTCTCATGAAACAATACATAAATATCTAAGGAATATGAGAAAACTCCTTAAAGAAGGTGCTTGGGTGCCTCACGAACTCTCCGATGATCATCATTTCCAACGTGTGAACATTGATTTGTCTCTTCTGGCGCGTAATGCGCGTGAACCATTTTTGGACAGAATTGTCACCGGTGATGAAAAATGGATTCTCTATGCGAATATTAAACGCCATAAACAGTGGCTCAGTCCTAGACAAAAAACACTTCCGGCCCCAAAATCTGGACTCCATCCGTAGAAAGTGATGCTTTGCATTTGGAGAGACATCAAAGGAGTAACTCATTTCGAACTCCTCAATCCACAGTGAACTGTCAATGCAGAGATCTACAGTTAGCAACTGGAACGTTTAAATCAAGCTCTTCACTCGTCAATTGGAAAGGTGTTCTTCTTCTCCACGACATTGCACGTCGACATGTTGCACGTTTGACGAACACAAGATTATGGAGTTGGGTTGGAAAGTTCTCCCCCACCATCTTAATGGGAAAACGTATGCAAATGTGGAAGGTGTTGAAGAGGACATCGACATATTTTTTGTTTCAAAGCTAAGTTATTTCTTTAATCAGGGCATTAACAACCTGACTGTAAGATAGAAAAGCATCATCGAGAAGAATGGGGACTATTTCATTTTTTGTCGGTTTTTTTCATCTAAAAAAGCGACATTAATTTCTTGACGACCTAATATTTTGACTGCTTACCTGGATAATTCTTTAATTATATGCATAGCTAGATAAATTGCAAGGATAACTTTGTATACATAGCTAGATAAATTGCAAGGATAACTTTGTATGCATAGCTAGATAAATTGCAAGGATAACTTTGTATGCATAGCTAGATAAATTGCAAGGGTAACTTTATAGGCATACCTAGAGAATTTGCAGGAAAAGCGATGATAAGTCATAAGATATTTTCGTAATACCAAAGCACCACATAAGAGAAGACGAATGCATGTCATGTGAGAGTTCGTATTCAGTTTATTTAATTGTTTTAATTTACGTATTGCTGAATGGAGCATAGTACATATAATTAGAAGAGACAAATATAACGACACTAAACTCCAGAGGACTTTACAGGTTGTTTTATTTACTTGAAATAAAACAACTTGTTCGATTCTCTGGAGTTTACGGTCGTTTTATTTATATGTAATTCTCATTTTTCAGTTCTTTGTCAATCAGTTTTATGTACAAGTTAGGTAGGGTTTATGTGTTGATGAAAGGCACTTGGGTGTTCTCTAAACTAATAGTGTACAAGTTAGGTAGGGTTAATGTGTTGATGAAAGGTACTCGGGTGTTCTCTCAACTAATAGTGTACAAGTTAGGTAGGGTTAATGTGTTGGTGAAAGGTACTCGGGTGTTCTCTAAACTAATAGTGTACAAGTTAGGTAGGGTTAATGTGTTGATGAAAGGTACTCGGGTGTTCTTTAACTAATAGTGTACAAGTTAGGTAGGGTTAATGTGTTGGTAAAATATACTTGGGTGTTTTCTAAACTAACAGTGTACAAGTTAGGTAGGGTTAATGTGTTGATGAAAGGTACTCGGGTACTCTGTGAACTGAAATTGTATAAGCTAGGTAGAGTTAATGTGATGAAGATACTCTGAACCGAAAAAAACGTCTGCATTCTTTTCACGTCAAATGTTTGTTGTTGTGCTCATTTAATCGTTATCTATGAAAGTCTGGAATCATGATAATGCTCTCACTTCGTTTTTTTAAAAGGTGTTACACAATTTTAGAAATAAATTAACCCTCCTTTACAGGGGTTGTCATACATTTATAATTTTCTGTAGCAGAATAGTATATATATATATGTATATTAATTTAGTATAGACAAGACAGTAGAAACAACAACACAAATAATAATAATAGATGTTTTCATTTCGAAATTGGAGCAATTCTGATTAAATCTGACTATTAAGCTTGTAAATCAGTAAATCATTGTATTGGAAATTCATTTCCGAGTGTCATTCCTCCTTTGGACAAGTGTCATTCGTTTGTTATCGTCAGAGTTTCGAAGTATTAACATAATTCGCTGTATTTTCGTTGAAGTCTTGAAAGGAAACTCGCCATCTTGTGGGATGTAAGGCGTTTTAGGGCCATTTCCCTGACAAGGTATGAAACGAAAAAACAGACAATATTGTCTTCGTGATCATCAATATGACGTGGCGATTACCATTTAGTATTCTGCAAATATATGCAGTATCGTTAGAACGTTTAAAATTTGAGTTACATTTGAGTGACTAATGCATATTAACTTACCTATAAGATGAAGCAGAGTAAAAAAAAAATACTTCATTCTTCTTCCTTGACAGCATCCTTGCTGGTTTCCTCCTTACTATAGCTTCGTCTATATCCTGGCCCGTATCCGAGATAGCCAGATGGACTGGCCCACTCATATCCCAAGTAATCCTTTAAGAGTCCGTAACTAGACTGGTAATAGCCAGGATAAGAATTATTAATACCACCATAGGGACGATATGAATTGGAATGTTCCTTGTCACCTGATACTCTATATTCCCCCGTCTGAAGGTTATAATAGATACGATGATCGTCCGGATAGTTTCGATCTCCATACCGTGAGTCGTGGCGGTAATCCTTTTGTTTGGATAACTCATTATCGTTGTATCGATATGGAGAATAACTGGGATTGTGATTCCGATCAAATGAGTACTTTGGCTCATCTCGATAGTACGTATATCTGTTTCCATAGTAACGTCCTTCTGGTTCATTACTTGAATGGTATGAAGGATTGTACCGATCCTGATAATCAGGTCTGTTATCGAGACTGTATTTACTGGTGGTTTGCTGGTATCGACTGTTGTAGCTGTTTACTGGACGCTTTCCATAAAGATCATTATACCTGTTGCCATAGGAATACTTGCCATTGCTAGAACTGTCATAATGAGTCCCGTATCTGTAATCTGGTGCATCGCGATAAATGTACTTGTCATACGGGTATCGAACATAATCGCTGTACGTACGGGGTCCTCCATAAACCGAGTCTTCAGCCTGGTTAAACCGGTTGTACGGGTCTTCCAAACCAAGAGCAATGTGCCCCCGCAAGAAGAGGAAACAGAGGTTCTGAAAATAAGTAAAAAATAAAAAATAGTCAGAGTCAATGTTAACATCATTGACTCAGTCTTGGTGTACATAAGAGTTCAATCAGAATATTTTTAAAGCATAAAACATCCTAAGCTTTAGTTGTGAGAAGATTGGCACCATTACACATCTTATTTACCCGTGGAAAGTTTCAATAAAGTCACCTACATTACAATAAATATTGAGAAGACATCATGTATTATGTGCTGTTATAGAAATATTGTATATCATTGTTAACTCAAAAAGTGAAATTAAGATATCAAAATTTCATTTTTATAATAAACCGTATTCGAAATGTTTCTTATACATTAAAAACTGATACAGAAAGTAGGAGAGTTTGAGCGAGATGTTAAATATGAGTTTGTTTTAGTGCAAATCTATAAAATGGGCTACCGAAGACCTACACCTACTCTAAGTACATCTCACCAGCTTAACTTACCTAGGTGCTACAATGGCTATAGTAGGTGTGGGTCTTCAATACATACATCTCATACAACTACAATGACTAGAGTAGATCAGCTTACATTTAAATCCCAAATACAAGTCAAAGATCAGCTTACACTTAAATACCAACTACAAGTCAAAGATCAGCTTACATTTAAATCCCAACTACAATGTCGAAAGTCAGCTTATACTTAAATCTCAATTACAATATCGAAAGTCATCTTATACTTAAATCTCAACTACAATTTCAAAAGTCATCTTATACTTAAATCTCAACTACAATGTCGAATGTCAGCTTATACTTAAATCCCAACTATAATGTCGAAAGTCATCTTATACTTAAATCCCAACTACAATGCCAAAAGTCAGCTTATACTTAAATCTCAACTACAATGTCGAAAGTCATCTTATACTTAAATCTCAACTACAATGTCAAAAGTCAGCTTATACTTAAATCTCAACTACAATGTCAAAAGTCATCCTTATACTTAAATCCCAACTACAATGCCAAAAGTCAGCTTATACTTACACCAACAATGAAGAAGTGTTTATTATTGTATTACCGTCTTTTCTTCTTGATCGTTATCGAAACGATTTAATTTACTCTCACAAATTAGCGTCTTAATAGCTACACTTCCATCAGTTGATCACATCTGGCTAATTAGCAGATATATAAAACGTTATTTAGATGCACCAACAAACCACCAGTAAAGTATACATCCTATCAACTTGTAATTTAACAAAATAAAACTGAGATCGAGACAGATCGCTGATTTGTGGTTTCAGTTATAAGTACACATGTATTATTAAAATGTATAAACGTCATTTCAAATAATATGAGAGTTATAAAAATTTCATATAATATTTTTCTGTGTTGTTTCAAATAAATTTTGATTTTAAAAATCACTTGTCTTTCCGCGAAGTTTTCGGGAATATAAAACAATCAAGAGAATCAAAATATTACAGTGTATTTCTTAAAGTATTAAAAGGAATCAAAATATTACAGTGTATTTCTTAAAGTATTAAAAGGAATCAAAATATTACAGTGTATTTCTTAAAGTATTAAAAGGAATCAAAATATTACAGTGTATTTCTTAAAGTATTAAAAGGAATCAAAATATTACAGTGTATTTCTTAAAGTATTAAAAGGAATCAAAATATTACAGTGTATTTCTTAAAGTATTAAAAGGAATCAAAATATTACAGTGTATTTCTTAAA
>NW_013668594.1:125963-133941 GCF_000517525.1 Limulus polyphemus
GCAACACTCACGATAATATACATAATACATATCTAATTTCAACTGTGGCTAAAGTACTGCAACACTCACGATAATATACATAATACATATCTAATTTCAACTGTGGCTAAAGTACTGCAACACTCACGATAATATACATAATACATATCTAATTTCAACTGTGGCTAAAATACTGCAACACTCACGATAATATACATAATACATATCTAATTTCAACTGTGGCTAAAATACTGCAACACTCACGATAATATACATAATACATATCTAATTTCAACTGTGGCTAAAATACTGTAACACTCACGATAATATACATATCTGATTTCAGTTGTGGCTAAAATACTGCAACACTCACGATAATATACATAATACATATCTGATTTCAACTCTGGCTAAAGTACTGCAACAGACACCTTACTATACCTGGAGCTGCTTCGTAAAAATTACATATATAATATTGTCTATACTTACAACTAGAACCACTTTCATCGTGTTCACGTAGAGTCAAAATTCCTCGATCTGTCTGATTTTCTGTGATAGTCTTGGTAAGGCAGAGAACACGCTAAGGATAAGGGATCATAGAAGACAGGTTTACACTTGAAACATGGATGGATGTGTTAACTAGAAGGATAACACCAACACCGGCAATTCCCCTTGGATATAGACAGGTTGTGAAATCATCGAAGTCTGAATAACACTTATAACCATTTCAAGGTTAGACTTTGTGGGCGGAGTATTTATGTGTCACTGGCCATGCATACGTCCGGTAAGAGGGCTACAGCCAGCAATAATATGGACCTTGAATATTAAGAGGTCAACAATCAGTAAAAACGAATAGAGGAGAAGAGGAGAACTGAAATAGCGTGTTACACATTAAAAAATAATAATAACCTTTCTTTTGTAACTTCTCACGAATAGACTTACCTAGGTCGCTAACACCTAAACTTGTATCGAATACATCAACCAAAAGATAATGATGACGTCACGCATGCTTGGCCAATCAGAGGTTTTTATTTTCTACTTAGAAAGTTGCCTTGAATTTAATTTATTGCAGACGTAACCAGTTCCTCACAACAATAAAGTTTTTTTTGCAAAGGAACATCTAAGACTAGTTTTTGCTGGTTGAATCGTTATGTCCTTTAAAATTCAGTCTGTACAATCAAGACGTCACTTAGTTACGTTCATGTGAAAAGCCACCACGGTAAATGACCTCGAGTGCGTTAATAAGTAAAGGGGCTTCTAAATTATTCTTGTCTTTATTTTGATTCTGACTTCGCAGAATTTGTCACGCAAATTTACGCTTAATTACATTCTTTTCTTTTTGCTTTTTTGAATTATATTAGCATCTTAGTATAATGTTTCAAACAATGTCTTTTTTAGGAAACCATAAACAGAAAACGTTTAAATTTGAAGATAATAACATCTTGTTTGTTTTGAATTTCGCGCAAAATTATTCGAGGGCTATCTGTGTTAGCCACTCCTAATTGTGAGCTAGTCTTTACCAACAATTAGTGGAATTAACTGTCGCAGAAAGGACGAGCATGTTCGGAGATAAGATTCGAACCTACGGTCCTCATATTACAGCTCGAGTGCCCCAGCCATTAGGCCATGTTAGGCATAAAAAGAACTACAATTATTAACGCTGTCTCTTGTGTTATCATCACTAAAATGATATTAAATGTTGGACTTTCTAAATGCGTGTGTTTGTGGGATTAATCAGAGAAACCTCTTTAAGCCTAATTCGATGCACATAATTATGATTTTCTCTTTGAAGATTATTTGAAAAAAAAATTACTTTTTTATATAATCTTATATAAAATTTCAGGGACAACAAAATACCACGTGACCTCACCGTGCACTTCTTCCTCTTCCACTTCCTTCCTCACAAGGAAAAGGTATTAGAGCATGAACGTAGTATAAAAACACACATTGAAAATATAACGTTAATTTATTCGGTAAAACTATAAAAAGTTTATTTAAATATTCCTGTTGTTTTTTTTTTCGAATCTGCTAAAAGTAAAATCTCGAACATTCATTTTTTTTTTATTATCATTATTTCTATGGAAACCTTTTGGGCATACTTTAAAATTTGGTGACACAATCTGTATGTTGATAACATAACTACTTACGAAACTTGGCATGTAATATATTATACGTGTAAGATACTAGTGAACAGATGATATTTCACATGAAAAACAAATAGTTCACTTCATTTTCATCCAAAATATTCACATATAAATATAAGTTTCGGACCCAAACACACATGAGGTAAAAATTAACTGAAGAATTATTGTTAAAACAAGCCTATACTGTTGCCTCAGTGGTAAGTTTGAATATTTAAAACGCTAGAAATCGAGTCTAAATATCCGCGATTGGCAGAAAAAGACAAATTCCGAAGTTTACAACACAAATAAAATACAATTTATTCTCCAAATCCTTTAACTTTTTTTTTTCGAAGTCACTTGCAACGTAGCTGGATTGACTTGCAACAATTCTTGATGTGGACATTATTGAGGTTTTATGTGACAACTGAGAAAGCCAAACAACTTGGATGAATTGTAGATAATAACGAAGTAATATTACAAAATTGTCCATTGATAAACTGTATCAAAACAACAAAGGAACTGCACTGTTTTGCTCTTTCAATCCCGGTTTAAGTATATTGATTAATTTACTTTTTTTATATGCAGTTTCTATTCCCTGTCTCCATTTGCGAAAAATTTAAAGTCTCGTCTACTTATAGACTCATTACACTCATTCTGAGTGTCTTTTTTAATGCTTGAAAATGTCGTGCATCTTATAGTTAAAGTTGCATATTCTTGTGTACGAGTTGTTAACCACCTAGCGGCGGATCCAATATAACATAAAGAACGTTTAGGACATTTATATTCACACATATATAACATTAGAAGATTTTAACTTAATTATTCGATCCTTATACTGTAATATGAATACAAACTTAACATCACATCTCGGTTCATATATCTTGCATAACTTGTTTCTAATAAAAATACATTTTATACCTGTAAATGGCAGGGCTAAAGAATTTTTTTTGTTGTTTAACAACATTCCAATTAGGTTATGTAGAAAATTCTTATCGTTGAGATAGTCTTGAATAACATGATTTATAATGCTTGTTGGAAAGGTATGTTTAGTTAAAGTTTCATACTTAGGCATTAATTTATATGAACCAATATTTTAACCAGATTTTTCTTAAAAGACAATGGTATGAAATTTGAAATACAAAATAGGCATGAAAAACTTCACATTCAAATTTAACATCTATATCATGAATAAAGAGTCTCGCAATCTTGGATGTCTACTGTTAAGATAGGTAGTTTAAGAACTTTGTACTTGTTGAGCTTTATGTATTTATTTTTAATTAAGCAAAAATCTACACAATGGGCTATCTGTGCCCGTTTCTACCACGAGTATCGAAACTCGGTTTTTAGCGTTATAAGCCGTCAGATTTACCATTGTATCACTGTTGAGCTTCTCTGAAGATAATAAAGGTATCTTTATTATCTTCTTTACTGTTATGCTTTAAACTAAGAAGGACATTCTTCAAGCCAACATTTTTCATGGTGACACACGAACACATTAAAGAGTGAGAGGGACTAGTCCAGATCTAATAACAACACCATCAACTTGGCCGTAGAATTAAAAGAAAGAAATATTCATGGATCGTTCAATGGTGACACACGAACACATTAAAGAGTGAGAGGGACTAGTCCAGATCTAATAACAACACCATCAACTTGGCCGTAGAATTAAAAGAAAGAAATATTCATGGATCGTTCACATAAAGTAATACAAGGTGGCCCAAAATTATCCTTCCTATTTTAAAATCAAATAATTAAATAACTAAGGAATTACAACCATGCAGTTTTGAAACACTTGTAGCCCAATTCAAATAGTATTTATTGTCATGTTTTGTTTCGTTTGTTGTTGTTTTTTACTCCAGGGAGAGTGCTTCCTCGTAAAATGGAAACCGTGCAAGAAAAGGCTCAATGCGTCGTTTGGCCTGCAGAGACCAAGTTAGTGACTGTGGTGCAGCGAAATCATAGACGCCAGTACAAAAAAGAAGCGTTGTGGTATGTTAAGGATATCGTGTATCGCACACCTATAGCAACCAACATGGAGCCAAAGAACCGGACAACGGACGCCATCGCCACTGTAAATGTGGACATGTCGCAGCGAACGTGGACTGAAATTGAATATCGGTTAGACGTATTGAGAGCCACTAATGGTGCACATGTACAAGTCTATTGACATGTTAATACAAACTGTTTCAGTTGGGCTACAAGATGTTGAAAACTCCATGGTTGTATTTCCTTGGGTTGTTAATTATTAAATTTTAAAATAGATTATTTTGGACCACCCTGTATTGATTTATCTAAATGATCTATGAAAATATATTTCTTAAATTTTCTGAAGCTATATAAGTTTTCTAAGTGATTATTTCTACATCTTAAAATACATTAATTATTTTGTGTATTTATCCAATTAAACAAATTATCGTTACCGAATTCTAACAATGAGAAATTTTCTATTAATTAGCCTCTGATTATCTATTTTTAGTTTTTGTTTTATTTCAAAATTGAACAGTTGTTTCTTAAATTGTTAACACTATCTTGAATAATGAAACTAAGAACTATATATATTTTGAAATTAACTAACTTATGTGTTATATTACACATTGTTCTAGAATTTTTATGTCGAACTTATTTTTCTAATACTTTTGTTTGTTTTGTTGTTAAGCACAAAACTACACAACGGCCTATCTGTACTGTGTCCACAATGAGTATCGAAACTAGGTTATTAGCGTTATAAGCCTTCAAAGATGCGCCACTGGAGGGCTTTCTAATATTTAAAATGTAACTTTTCTGTATTTATGAACAACGTTAAAGTGAAAGTAGCGATAGTCTTAAGTTTCGGAAGTATAATACTTATTAACAAGCTTCAATACAATAAAAAATACATACCATGTAGTTTCAAGCCTGTATACAAATTCCAGTAATTCTGTAGGCCTAAGACTCGCATACCTACCAATCTTTAAACTTTCTAATACGGTAAAGGAGCATAAATATCCTAAACGTTCTTTAAGTTATATTGGATCCACCACTAGGTGGTTAACAGCTCGCATACAAGAACATGCCAATTTAAGATTCACGTCATTTCCAAGCATCAAGAAACATGCGCTTAGTGAGTGTAATGAACCTATAAGAAGGGGACATTTTAAAATCCTGGCAAAGGCCAATTAAGGACAGTAACTGCTTATAAATCGGTTTGATTTGAATTTCGCGTAAAGCTACACGGGGACTATCTGTGCTAGCCGTCCCTAATTTTGCAATGATATATAATGGGGAAAATGGTTAGTTATCATCACCCACCGCCAACTCTTGGACTACTCTTTTACCAACGAATAGTGGGATTGACCGTCACTTTATAACGCTCCACGGCTGAAAGTGCGAACATGTTCAATACCTGGGATTCGAACCCGCGACTCGCAGATTGGGAGTCGAGACTACGTATTAAGGAAATTATATTTATCAACAGATTTAATCAGAGGTTGAAAGAGCAAGCCAGTGCAGTTCGTTTGTTATTAAACCTATAAGCGTTAGAAATACCGTAAGCATGGAAACAAAGAGTTATGCTCTGTAGAAGACAAACAAACAAATTATGTAATTTAAGATAACTTTATCTTTAGCTGCGACATAATGGCTGATAGAATGGCTCTAGGATTTTTTTTTTTATCAAGTACAAACTTTTAGCTCATAGCTCAATCACTTGACCGATTTGAGATCTAATGTCAGCCTCGGCTATTTAGGATTCCCTCTTCTTTATTTCAATGTTTTTAGTATTTTTTCTAATGTCAGCAAGCTTGCCATTTTGTAGTTTACGAAGAAGCCCAAGTGATTTTGTGTGAAGACGAACTAGCATTACATGTTAAAGCTTTTAAGTAGGTGATATTAATCGTAAGTACATATTACAGTACTGAGATGTTCCGCCCTTGAAAATATTAAAACTCGTACAGGTACAGTAAAATGATTTTTACTTTCAAGTAATTTAACCTCTAAACGTGTAAATGTTAACCCTCAAAGACTGTATTGACTGAACGTGAATCATCCACATACTATTTGTCACACCTCATGGTAGCAATGTTAACCATTACGTATGTATTAGCACAAAGGTCTTGGCTTTGTTTGGATTTTTGTTCACATTTACACAATTCTTTGAAATGATAGAGTATAGCATACCATTCACGACACCAAAATGCAAAACTGGTTTTGGGAGAATCAAGAGACGAGCCACGAACCATCAGATCCACAATTTGGGCAAGTTGGCCACTATATTACGTCAGCCCCAAACGTAAAATTTAGGCAAGTTGGCCACTATATTACGTCAGACCCAAACGTAAAATTTGGCAAGTTGGCCACTATATTACGTCAGACCCAAACGTAAAATTTAGGCAAGTTGGCCACTATATTACGTCAGACCCAAACGTAAAATTTGGGCAAGTTGGCCACTATATTACGTCAGACCCAAACGTAAAAGAGAATATAGAGATTCAAAGCATTTTTCATTTCTATAATAAAAAAAACCTTTCAATATAGCTTGTTTGTCTTTAAAACCTATATATTATCATAGAATATTGTAATAATTTCTATCTAAATCATAAAATATGAAACTACAAAGAAAATGCTAACTTATCAAAAATTAAATGAATTTTGCTTTAGTTCTCGTTTTTTTTAAATAGTAATAAAACTATGATGAGAAACATTTGAAGATAAGACTGAGTTTTAAATACATTTAATCTAAAATTAGTTCAAAATTTTGAACAGTTTTCAATTATTTCTGCAGAAGATTATCAAAAGAATAGTACTTTTAAATTTATAACGCTGCTCACAAACTAATAATCTCCATCTGAAAAAACTGTTGAGTTTGTTTCTAATTAAGCACAAAGCTGCACAATAGGTATTCTGTGCTCTGCCCACCACGGGTATCGAAACCCGGATTTTAGCGTTGTAAGTCCGCAGACATACCACTGTGCCACTAGGAGAAGTCTAATTTCAAATAAAGCTTTGTTTGATTAAATGCTTTTTTATTTCTCGCATCACAGCTTTTGTGTACTTACTGAATAATTTGCTGAAAAAAACACTGATCTATAGATTTCAAATCTAAATTTTCACCCTGCAACACCGGGTAACTCAGCTAGTATATATATATAAAAGCAGAATAGTGTATGTTTACTTTGCAAAATATGTTTCGGACCAAACTTTTACACGATTTGCCAGAAAAAGAAAAAAAAATCGAAATTGAGCTCAGTTTCTCGTACTAGTGTTTTTCTCAGTAAAATTTGTGTTTGAGCTTGTCTTGTTCTTTGAGTCTGAAGTCGTACATCATGTTGCTCCTCTGTTTCTTGCTCTCTGTAAGTTGTGTGTCTTAATTTTTGTGCTTGAAGTCTGGTTTTACGTTGTTCAGAAGTTTCTTGTTGTCTATATCCAGCTTGCCTTGATGATTCTGACTGAACTCTGGCTTTGTGCTGTTCAACAGTTTCTTGCTGTCTTTGAGTAGCCTGCCTTTCAGCTTGAGCTCGAAGTCTAACTTTACGTTGTTCCAAAGTCTCTTCCTGTATTTGAGCAACCTGTCTTGCAGCGTGTGCTTGAAGTCTTTGATTGCGTTCTTCTTCTGTTTCAGCTGCTCTTTGTGCTTGCATTCTTTTAACGGCAGAAGACTTTCCATAGAAAGGGCGTAACTTGGGTGGCATAATTACCTGTATCACTAAACAATAATTTGCAATTCACAAAGTTACTAAATCACTTATGAAACCACTTAGCACTATTTAAAGAAAACTGTTTTTGGAAATACTGAATTGACAGCAAGGTTATCTGAGTGTCTCCCGCCATAACGCTTTCTATGTGCAAAACGTGCTTATGTTTGTATGTTTATCACACAACAATTTATTACAAAAAAATGG
>NW_013668594.1:134202-138096 GCF_000517525.1 Limulus polyphemus
TGCCTTATGTTGTTTACTAGTACATTCAGTCGGTAAAAGAGTAGCCCAAGAGTTGGCGGTGGGTGGTGATGACTAGCTGCCTTCCCTCTAGTCTTACAATGCTAAATTAGGTACGGCTAGCGCAGATAGCCCTCGTGTAGCTTTGCGCGAAATTCAAAAAACAAACAAACATACTTACAAGGGAAGTCGGCTGTATAAAATCATAGATGTATAATGTAAATTATAAGCTATTTTAAATGATTAACTAAAGGTATGCACTCAAATTTTTTTTCTATTAGAATTGTTGGATGATCTATATTTGATTCTATACAGCATATTAATCTTGGTCTGTTTCGCTAAACCCATGGAGTTTTAACTCGTCTTTTTTTATCTAACTTAAACAGCTTATATACAATACTTTGAGCATTCCACTGTACTACTTGTCCTCCCCTCCTCTGAACTTTGTGAGCAAATCCTTTGTTCTTGTTGTTTTCTTTCTAAAGGCTTTGTAACACAATGGCGCCTATCCATTTGTAATTTTGAACTGATAAACTACAAGTTGCATGAAAGTAACAACAATGGCTATATTTTATATAAGAAAGTGGATAAGCCTAAAATATGTGAATGTTACGCTTCTTGCTGCTGATATGGTTGTATAGACTATTGTAATAACGATAAAGACATATTTTTATGAAAGAAATGTTTCTTCTGTTGGTTGTTCCACACCTTATAAATATCATCTCAATGGATTTGTGTACCACATTCATTCAGTAACTTCCTGATGGCACTTACATGGTTCCCTAAACATATAGTTTCAAGCAGAAAATGACTAAATATAGTCTTCTGACTCATTCAAGAAATTACAAAAAAACAACGAAAAACAACACCTGAGAGCAAAACAGAAATCACAAAAATAATGCAAACTTTACCAGCATCGGACTACTTCCGCTTGATTGTTAGCCTTGACGAGTTCACTGGCCCTGTAAATCAGATAAAAACTATCATTTAGTGTAGGTAAGAGTAGTGATATGAAACATATATATATATATAGTTTTTTTGTAAAAATGAAATAAAGCCAAGTAGTAGCATGGCCAGGTAGTTAGGGGGCGCTCGACTCGCAATATGAGGGTCGCGGGTTCGAATCCCCGTCCCACCAAACATGCTCGTTCTTTCAGCCGCGGGGGCGTTATAATGTGACGTTCTATCCCATTATTCGTTAATAGCCTTTAAAATGCGCCTGAGATATTCCCTCATTCCAAATATTAACGAAATCAAAAAATAAAAAACAAGTTGGCCAATGAAGGAGAATCAAAACCAGTTTGTAGTTCAAGAGGCATTGATATAACCGTTTACACTTTTAATTATAACCAACGTATCCTCTCTATAAAAACCAGTCTGTAGTTCGCAAGACACTAATTTAACTGATGAAACTCATAACCATAACCCACAGTTATTCTCTAAAGAAACGGTTTGTAAGGTTATAACCAGAATTCTGTCTCTGGCGAACAAGCTTATACTTCGAAGGGTTCTGGCATAATTACTGAAACCCATAAATATAACCAACATATCTTTTTTTTTAAAACACCAGTTTTTGGTTCAAATAGCAATAACCAGAGTTGAAAAAAATAATAATACGATATTATTACTTGTTATTATTCATAAGTTCTTCGAATTACAAAGAATGTCGACTTATGAGGTCGTAATGCTAAGCACTGATTATAAAATGACCATTTTTAATGGTGAGTTTAAATAAACGTTTTTAAAATAATTGGGTGTTTATAATATTCAGACGTTTATTTTAGGATTTTATGACGTCTTTTGTATTTAATTTTTTTCTTTGAAATTTTTAATTTTGTTCAATGACGATTTCTGGACAACAGGGATTTAGAAACTTAAAGTCTAGTAGAGAGAAATGAGATATTTATTCCATTGACCTCACTGAATAATCTATTTAAAACAACTATTTTCTGTCTAGTTGATTAGCCATTTTATTTAAACAAGATTATTAAGGTAGGTAGTCATGGACGAGATAAGTTGTGAGAGAAAAGTTACAAAAACAAACAAAAATAGTGTTCTTCGGTTATCATTTTGAAATTAAACTCTACGATTTTGTTATCATTAGTGTTATTAGTTAGGCCAAAATATATGTTTAACACTTTATAAATTTATTAAAAATAAAACAATAAATTCCATAGTTTTTACTGAGAAGTGAAACGTACTTATATAGCTTGTTGTGCCCCTTCTATTCTACAGTTTTTAGTTTACTTAACGATCTGCTCTACAGAACTTAATTTACTGAAAGATCTCTTCGACAGACCTTAGTTTACTGAAAGATCTGTTCGACAGTTCCTTGTTTACTGAAAGATATATTCTAGAGATCTTAGTTTATTGAAAGATCTGTTCTCCAAATCTTAGTTTACTGAACGATCTGTTCTCCAGATCTTAGTTTACTGAACGATCTGTTCTCCAGATCTTAGTTTACTGAATGATCTGTTCGACAGTTCCTTGTTTACTGAACGATCTGTTCTCCAGATCTTAGTTTACTGAATGATCTGTTCTCCAGATCTTAGTTTACTGAACGATCTGTTCGACAGTTTTTGGTTTACTGAATGATCTGTTCGACAGTTTGTGGTTTATTGAAGGACCTGCTCTACAGATCTTAGTTTACTGAACGATCTGTTCTCCAGATCTTAGTTTACTGAACGATCTGTTCGACAGTTTTTGGTTTACTCAATGATCTGTTCTCCAGATCTTAATTTAATGATAGATCTGTTCGACAGTTTTTGGTTTATTGAAGGATCTGCTCTACAGATCGTAGTTTACTGAACGATCTGTTCTACAGTTGTAAGTTTACTGAACGACGCTTACGTTAAATATGAGTTAATTCACAGTGTAGCAACAGGAAATTAAACATTTAAGTCGAGTTAGAGGAAATTAAACATTTATTCCGTTGTTCTCACTCTAGAGTTTATTTAAGACGCCTGACTCGTTTCTTGAGTATAATGTTTCTCAGTTAAATGGTTTATTTAACGAAATAATTGTAGTAGAGAAAATAAAACCATAAAACATAATGTCCTATCTCACGTAATTTAAAAAACAAAATCAGAGAGATTTGTAAAAGACTCCACTAATCCATCCTTCCTCACATTTCGCAGTTAAAATAATATTTCTGTTAAAATAACATTTCGCAGTTAAAATAACATTTCGCAGTTAAAATGACAGAGTTTTAAGATTATGCCAATTGTACAAAAAGTAAAACATATAAGTTTAGAGGAATAATTATGGATTTATTTTAACTGCGAAATGTCATTTTAACTGCGAAATGTTATTTTAACAGAAATGTCATTTAACTGCGAAATGTTATTTTAACAGAAATGTTATTTTAACAGAAATGTTATTTTAACTGCGAAATGTTATTTTAATTGCTTCTGCAGTTTAACTTTCTGATTTAAAATATTAAGTTGTTATCCGGTGATGATATCTTGACCTCATTCAAATGATACTATTTAACTTACAACTAAGTTAGGTTCATCATTTTATTCCACCTGTGCTAATTAAGCAGGAGTTCATCCACGGATCATATGTTCCATTTCGGTATGGGAAGGATTTCACCTTTTGAAGTTGTTTTCATAACTTTGTATATTGGTAGATGAATATATTCTGGTCTAAAATTCACACGTGTATTCAAAGTGATTGCCTTGGTCTAACTGTCTGGGGTTAATAAAAAATTTTAGCTTATGTTGTGTTTATGTTTCTTTACTTATAAATACGAAATAACGTACTATCAATTTTTGAACAGCCTGTTTTAGTATTTTTACATTCCTATGTAAACATATGATTGCTCAGTCAATATATGTATATATATATATATATATAAAGAGGTAAGTTTGTTTATTTTGTTCGATATAGGAAACC